>NC_068447.1:43612908-43852908 GCF_023373465.1 Oncorhynchus keta
TTGGTTGGGCCCCCCAGATAGCATAAGAACATGGCGGCTGGGTTTACACCTGCATGCAGAAAGGCATCTAATGTGGAACACATACAACCGTTTCCTGTATTAGTCACTCCCATCCGCAGCACTACTAATCATTATTATAAGGCATTATAAAGGCTCTTAGATGCTTCTAACAGGTTATAGAGTGTTAGCATAGATGATGTGTTAAAACACACACAACATATATTTTTCCCATGTATTGTGTATTAGTCTGGTCCGCAGCACTACTCACCAAACTGAACTGGCGCCTTTCTTGTTAATTCTGCTTTGTTTCTTCCTGTGGTCGAAGTGTCTTTGGACGCCAGCCCCTCTCGGCACGCTTTGATATTTAAATGATATCCACAGTGTACTCTGGATCTCTAAATCCAGCCTGGTGCCCAAATGATTTTGGGACGAGGGGGTGGGGAGAGAGGGGAGGAGACAGGTGAAAAGAGAAAAAGATCAAGCCCCAAAATGTTTTGGGATGGGGGAGAGAGAGAGGGGAAGAAGGGGAGCAGGGGGTGGAGAAAGACAAGTTTAAAAAAAAGAAGAAAAAAAGAGAGGAAAAACTGTGTTCTGGATCGAACCTGCAGAAATTACTTGGGAGGGAGGGAGGGAGGCAAAGGGAGGGAGGCAGGGAGGGAGGCAGGGAGGGAGGGAGGGAGGCAGGGAGGGAGGGAGGGAGGCAGGGAGGGAGGGAGGCAGGGAGGGAGGGAGGGAGGGAGGCTTGGAGGAGGGGGAGGGAGGGAGGCAGGGAGGGAGGGAGGCAGGGAGGGAGGGAGGGAGGCAGGGAGGGAGGGAGGCAGGCAGGCAGGGAGGGAGGGAGGGAGGCAGGGAGGGAGGCAGGGGGAGGGAGGCAGGGAGGGAGGGAGGGAGGCAGGAGGGAGGCAGGGAGGGAGGGAGGGAGGCAGGGAGGGAGGCAGGGAGGCAGGAAGGGGGAGGCAGGGAGGGAGGCAGGGAGGCAGGGAGGGAGGCAGGGAGGGAGGGAGGGAGGGAGGGAGGGAGGGAGGGAGGGAGGGAGGGGTGGAGAAAAAGAGAGAGAGACAGGTGAAAAGAGAGAAGGCTGCCTGCTGCTGTGCCGTTGTTATTGAGCTATATTTGGAGCTGCTTTGGAAGTGGTGTGTGTGGGTGTTTTATGTGTATCAGCCTGGCATGTGAGGAGTCAGTCTTCCTCTGGTGTGTGTGGGCCAGCTGAGACTGAAAGGAGACAGGGATTGGAAAGCAGTGACGGTGAGTGTACAGAGTGTTGGGTTTAGGACTGACCGAGGAGGGGGAGATGTATTTTTTACCCTTGACAGGTTTGTCTGACAGTGAGCTGAAACGATGAGGCAATTAGTGTCTTGGACTGCTCTTCCTTTAACCAGGTTTCTTTCCGAAAGTGTTGAGATATTTTAATAACTTGATTACCTATCTTGGCTATGCTGTTCATGTCTCCAAAGTTATGGCTGTGATTGTGTGGTGACTTACTGATGCTGGCCGATATGAACTTGATAATATTGTTTCGATTAGAAGATACACGCATGTTCAGAATCGTGTGGCTGAATGTGGTTGCAGCATCTATTGCAGCACAATCGACGGTAGACGTACTGTATATAATACAAGGTTTCCCTTCATTCACTTTAGTAAATAAACATTGGAACGCTACCATAAGTACTGCATGTTGTTGCAGTGCTTGCCTCACATACATGCTCCCCAGAGAGGACTGCTTTGGAAAGCAGGAACTGAAGAGGAACTGGAACTGCCAGTCCCAGTTAGGCAGGTCACATGGATGCAGGGCCAGGCCAGACAGGTACCTGCAGCAGGTAAAGGGACAGAACGTGCTCATCTCAGGTACTGGAGCAGGGAGTCCACAATAATGCCATCTGATCTGAAGTAATGGGTGACACTGAGAGCTTGGATTTGATTGATAGAAACATTATCAGCAATACAGTCGAAGTAAGTTTACAGGAAATGGGCTCCTGTGTGGTGTTATGTTTCTCCCCTTCCTGTAGGCTGACTCTCTCATTCTTCCTCTCTCTGTCTCTCTGTTTCTATGTCTCTCTGTCTCTCTTTCTCTGTCTCTCCCTCCCTCTCTCTAGGGTTCAGCTGATTCCTACACTAGTAGACCCTCGGATTCCGACGTGTCCCTGGAGGACGACCCCGAGGCGTCTCGGCTTGAAGCCGAGCGCCAGGCCCAACTGCAGCTGGAGAGAGCCAAGGTAGGCAACCTCTCCTTCACCCGCTAGTCAGAGAGCCAAGATAAGCAACCTCTCCTCCACCCGCTAGTCAGAGAACCAAGATAAGCAGCCTCTCCTCCACCCGCTAGCCAGAGAGCCAAGATAAGCAACCTCTCCTTCACCCGCTAGTCAGAGAGCCAAGATAAGCAACCTCTCCTTCACCCGCTAGTCAGAGAGCCAAGATAAGCAACCTCTCCTCCACCCGCTAGTCAGAGAACCAAGATAAGCAGCCTCTCCTCCACCCGCTAGCCAGAGAGCCAAGATAAGCAACCTCTCCTTCACCCGCTAGTCAGAGAGCCAAGATAAGCAACCTCTCCTCCACCCGCTAGTCAGAGAACCAAGATAAGCAACCTCTCCTCCACCCGCTAGTCAGAGAACCAAGATAGGCAACCTCTCCTCCACCCGCTAGTCAGAGAGCCAAGATAAGCAACCTCTCCTCCACCCGCTAGTCAGAGAGCCAAGATAAGCAACCTCTCCTCCACCCGCTAGTCAGAGAGCCAAGATAGGCAACCTCTCCTTACCCGCTAGTCAGAGAGCCAAGATAAGCAACCTCTCCTCCACCCGCTAGTCAGAGAACCAAGATAAGCAACCTCTCCTCCACCCGCTAGTCAGAGAGCCAAGATAAGCAACCTCTCCTCCACCCTCTAGTCAGAGAGCCAAGATAAGCAACCTCTCCTCCACCCGCTAGTCAGAGAGCCACGGTAGGCAACCTCTCCTCCACCCGCTAGTCAGAGAGCCAAGATAAGCAACCTGTCCTCCACCTGCTAGTCAGAGAGACCAGATAAGCAACCTCTCCTCCACCCTCGAGTCAGAGAGCCAAGATAAGCAACCTCTCCTTCACCCACTAGTCAGAGAGCCAAGATAGGCAACCTCTCCTCCACCTGCTAGTCAGAGAGCCAAGATAAGCAACCTCTAATCCACCCGCTAGTCAGAGAGCCAAGATAAGCAACCTCTCCTCCACCCTCTAGTCAGAGAGCCAAGGTAAGCAATCTCTCCTCCACCTGCTAGTCAGAGAGCCAAGATAAGCAACCTCCAATCCACCCACTAGTCAGAGATCCATGGTAGGCAACCTCTCCTCCACCCGCTAGTCAGAGAGCCAAGATTAGTAGAGTTAGTAAGCAGAGTCAGGAGTTTAGTTAGTGAGTTAGCTTGAAGACAAACGTCAGGCCCAACTGAGTTATGGTAAGAGTTCAACTTTAGTCAGTAGAGTTTATATAGGAGTTTATTCAGGCCCAACTGCAGCAGGAGAGAGCTAATGGGAGTGACCCTTCTTCAAGCTCTCTTTTCCCCTCAACTATTCCTCTGATCTTAAATGTGAATGTGTTCTCAGGCAACTAAGTGTTGAATATAAAAAAATGAAGCAGTTATTCAGGTCCAGAGAGCCAAGGAGAGATCCCCATAGGATGGAATATTGTCAGGTAACAGAATCCTTTCATAAACACTTCATAAATGTTGTGTCTCTCTCTGTCCTCCCCAGTCGAAACCGGTAGCATTTGCAGTGAAGACCAACGTGAGTTACTGTGGGGCTCTAGATGGGGACTGTCCTGTCCAAGGTGCTGCTATCAACTTTGAAACCAAAGACTTTCTACATATAAAAGAGGTGAGTGGAGCTCCGTCTGCATCATCATCAACAATCCCTGTCACTATATCACTAACAATCCCTGTCCCTGTCACTATATCACTAACAATCCTTGTCCCTGTCATTATATCACTAACAATCCTTGTCCCTAAACACTTCACTAAATGTCCCTGTCCCTGTCACTATATCACTAACAATCCCTGTCACTATATCACTAACAATCCCTGTCCCTGTCACTATATCACTAACAATCCCTGTCCCTGTCACTATATCACTAACAATCCCTGTCCCTGTCACTAATCACCAAAGATCCCTGTCCCTGTCACTATAAAAGAATCCCTGTCCCTGTCACTATATCACTCAACAATCCCTGTCACTATATCACTAACAATCCCTGTCCCTGTCACTATATCACTAACAATCCTTGTCCCTGTCACTATATCACTAACAATCCTTGTCCCTGTCACTATATCACTAACAATCCTTGTCCCTGTCACTATATCACTAACAATCCCTGTCACTATATCACTAACAATCCTTGTCCCTGTCACTATATCACTAACAATCCCTGTCCCTGTCACTATATCACTAACAATCCCTGTCCCTGTCACTATATCACTAACAATCCTTGTCCCTGTCACTATATCACTAACAATCCCTGTCCCTGTCACTATATCACTAACAATCCTTGTCCCTGTCACTATATAGCCACATTCACCACTGCTGCCATATTGTTGGAACAGCATTGACAGCAATTTCATTTGGACTTGACTGATGTCCATTTTGTCTCTATGTCTGCAGAAATACAGCAATGACTGGTGGATCGGTCGGCTGGTGAAGGAGGGGGCGGACATCACCTTCATCCCCAGCCCGGTGAAACTGGAGGCCATGCGGATCAAACAGGAACAAAAACAGGCACAGAGGTCAGGGTTCATCCTCTCTCATACATCCCCATGCCACATTCAAAATCTCTTTCTCAGTATTCTTTCCTTGATTCCTTGTGTCCTCTTCTACCATCCTCTCCCTGCCTCCTCAAAACGTCAGCAAGGAATTCCTTGCATGACAGAGGGAAGCACAGTTGGAAGCACAGTTGGCAGCTCAGTTGGTAGAGCATGGTGCTTGCAACACCAGGATAGTGGGTTCAATTCCTGGGTCTACCCTTAGGTAAAATGTATGCACGCATGATGCTGGCTAAAAGCGTCTGCTAAATGGCATGTATTTATTATATTATGTTAAGCAAGGAGAGGATTCAAGGAAAGATAACATGCTTGTATAGTCCTTGAATCCTCAACTTGTTCTCACGCACCATGTTGCTGTCCTGCAGGAAAGCAGCGAACACATCGTCCAGCTGGAGGTCCACACCACCATCTGCAGGTGATTGACCTCACGCTTCCTTCTCGTACCGGATTCATGTGACGTGACGGCAAAGAAAAATGTCCGTCATGGAGGGACAATTACAATGATATACTACGCTGTGTCGCAAAGCCTGTTTAGTCATTAGACTCGACCATGTGCGCAGTATCCCGAGTGAAATGAAGTCAATTCAGGAAGAATGCCTGAAATTCAGATTCCAACCCTGACAAGTGTTGCTGTTTTTTACTGGATGAAGGGGTATCAAAAGGAGCCACAGGATATCCTCCCGTTCAGACACTATACCATCTGTTCTCCATAAATAGACATGCGTCTTTGCTTTAATGCTAAATCTGTTTTCTCTTGTTTTTACAAGCCAAACAGAAGCCAAAGCAGGTATGTTGGTCATACAGGTTATTCTACTGTGTGTAGAAATGGTACCCCCTGACCCCTGAATACAGACTCCTTAATGTTATTTTATTCTGTAAAAAAAATTTGCGACTTCTTTTTTTCGTGGTTGCTTTAGTTTATTTAGTAAATATTTTCTTCGCTCTTATTTTCCTTAAAAATGCATTGTTGGTTAAGGGCTTGTAAGTACGTATTTCATGATGAGGTTGTGTTCGGCGCGTGTGACATGCAATTTGATTGATTTGATTTGTTGATGTGTAAAATACTCTACTCCACAGTCTTTTGTTCTGAATTAATTACACTTTGGTAGATCTTATTCTCAATGACTGGGGGGGGGGGGTTATGCTTAGCCTCGTAATTACCAGGCTGATTATCGCTCCGTGTAGCAACATTTTGGGAATTTTCAATACATTTCCTGATTTTCCCAAAATCCCGGTTGGAGGCTCCCGGAATAAGAAGGGAATTTATTAAAAGTTCCACGAATTTTGCAACCCTAAGCGAAACAGAAGGTAAGCTTGCAAGACTTCCAGGTGGTTGTATGAGGTTAGGTTATGCTTGGGCACAGAGTTTCCCCTGACCACATGATCTGTCCAGTTAAAACTCTGGGCTCTGCTATGGTCTTTAAAGTATAAGTTGTTCCAAGCCCAGTGTGTGTGTCTCCTGTGCAGACAGAGCATCTCCCACCCTATGATGTTGTTCCCTCCATGAGGCCGGTGGTGTTGGTGGGGCCCTCCCTGAAAGGCTATGAGGTGAGAAGCTGGTTGAAACACACACATGCAAGTACGCACGCACACACACCCTCACAGAGACACACAAGTATGCACGCACACACACAACCTTCCATTCCATTAGCCCATTAGGCCAACCCCATAAACGTATTATGATCAAATTACACTACATTATGATACAGTAACTATATGAACCATGTGCTGTCCACTCACAATCACATAGAAAATCAACACGTACATACCCCATACAGATTACAATAGATGGGTAGGGATATAAGGGATAAGATGATACTGCATGCCATTTGACTGTAATGAGCTTGACTTAGCTTGCGCCTAACACACAAGTCTGCACAACTATAAGGCATATAATGAGATGAAATCTCTCTCTCCTTTAACATTTTCTCTCTGCCTCTGCCACGCCTCTCTCTCTCTCTCTCTCTCTCTCTCTCTCGCTCTCTCGCTCTCTCGCTCTCTCTCGCTCTCTCGCTCTCTCGCTCTCTCTCTCTCGCTCTCTCTCTCTCTCTCGCTCTCTCTCTCTCTCTCTCTCTCTCTCTCTCTCTCTCTCTCTCCTGTGTGACTGCGGAGGCTGAGAGCCAAGCCGTTTGTTTTGTGTGTCTGTGAAATATTTATGCATTTCTCTCGTGATGTGCTTTGGGGATGCTCCGGAGGCATACGTCAGCCTTCTCTCTCTCCTTCTCCATCCCTCCCTCTCTCTGTCTTTCTCTCTCTTTCTCTTCGTCTCTCTCTGTCTTCTCTCATTTTCTCTGCCTTTCTCCTTCTCTCCCTCTCTCCTCCCTCTCTCTGTCTTTCTCTCTCTTTCTCTTCGTCTCTCTCTGTCTTCTCTCATTTTCTCTGCCTTTCTCCTTCTCTCCCTCTCTCCTCCCTCTCTCTGTCTTTCTCTCTCTTTCTCTTCGTCTCTCTATGTCTTCTCTCATTTTCTCTGCCTTTCTCCTTCTCTCCCTCTCTCCTCCCTCTCTCTGTCTTTCTCTCTCTTTCTCTTCGTCTCTCTCTGTCTTCTCTCATTTTCTCTGCCTTTCTCCTTCTCTCCCTCTCTCCTCCCTCTCTCCTTCTCTCCCTCTCTCCTCCCTCTCTCCCTCTCCAAGACAGCAGGGAAGTTGCAGCAGTAGGAGTTCTTGGTTTTATCCCCTGTTTCACAAGGCATCTTTTTATTTTTATAGGCGGCCACTCCTCGTCTCTCTCTCACACACACACACACACACACACACACACACACACACACACACACACACACACACACACACACACACACACACACACACACACACACACACACACACACACACACACACACACACACACACACAGAGGCTGGGCCAGGCAAAGGTGTCTCTGTCTGCTCCTCCACAGAGATTACCGCTCTCTAAGCTCCACTGCCACAGTCAGACTAACATTGTCTTCAGTGAGATGGAAAGACAGGAACACTCAGACCCATGTTGTCTACTTCCTATAGTTACACAAACAGACCACACACATAGATCTGTCCTTATTTAATAAAGGACATAGAGATGTTGGTTCCTTGACTTTCTAAGTATTTCAGAGAGGGAGAGTGGGAGGGAGAAGGGGAGGCCGAGAGAGAGGTTTGTTGGTGAACAATGGCCAAATCAGATATAAAGTGACATTCAGTTGACCATCTCCATATTTATTTATTATCGCCATCGAAATGCTAGATCCAACAAGAACATCAAGGGGTTAGAAATCAGGTCGATGTTTGCCGATGGCTCAAGTTTTTTCTTAAGTCCGCAATCTAGATCCCTGCACAGTCTCATTTAAGATTTTTATCCCTTTTCTTGTCTCTCTGGACTAAAACCTAATTATGACAAGTGTACCATATCACGTATCGATAGTTTACCAATTCAACGAGCGGATGGTGAAGTAGACATACTTGGTATTCATACAGTATCTCAAAAAAACTTACCACAACCAATTTCAATAGAAAAGTTGCAATTAAGTCTTTGGTCTTATCACAGTTTGCTGGAATGTTTGCATCATGCAGTTATATGGAACTGCAGGCCTTGTAAAAAATGTACTCACATCTGTCATCACTATTATGTTGATTGATTGATTCCAGTTAATAATTTTGGATTGAAAACGTATAGGCAGCCTAGCCTATCACATTCATATTTTCTCCTGATACACAAATGGACTATAAATACATAACGTTACCAATTCGTTTACCCTGAACAAATGGACAGGGAACATAGGCTGTATGCATCTGCTCTTGTTAGTAGCCTACAGTTGATCAGACTGAAACATTGTCTAGCTTTCATCCCATACAGCATGTCAGATCTCTAATGTTTAGGTGTAGCCTAGGCTGCTGCAACACTTATATCATTAGTTTTTGTTCGTGTCTGTCCGGAGTGATTATGAGTTTTCATCTTTGCTAAATAAATACCCGGAGGAAAGTGGAAAGCCTACTTGAGGGCACACGAAATGGATGATGCGATGGAAGCTATGAAATCAGTCGAAAGTTCGATATGCTCTGCAAGTAAAGCATTGTTCCGTGGAATTAACTCTGCGAGCTCTTTGTAGTTTCCCTTGTCGGAGGAACTGTCCCTCTCGTAAGTGTCCTCTAAAAGAAAATTCTTGCATGCCCAAAAAACGCAGTGGTGTTGATAAGTCGCTTGAGAACATCCCTGTTTCTTCTAACTTTCTCGTTGTGTCGCGCAGTTTGAATACGTAGACTTTCGTCATGATGGATGCTGGCTTTTTCCCAGAAGCTTGAATCTGATGTGGGCATGTATATGCTGCCTGCTAAACAATCTATGTTCTTCGGGTCACTGTACCCACCTTTTGACCAAGGCTTAGATTTTCCAAAGAGCGGGCAAGGCCAGCAATACAGGCAGCTTGAAGAAAGGCTCCTTGCTAACCAGCTATACTTTTGATACCAGTTGGTGTTGAACGCACTCACCTTTTCATCCTTCTTCATGAAACTTATCTCAGGCAGAGGTCGACTCTCATTTTTAATTCGCATCGTGTACCCCAGAGAATGAAAGAGGTTCTTCAACAAAAAGACCACAACATTTTCGGCAGCGTTGGCCATTCTACCATTCTGGCGGAGAAAACTGCACAATCGCGCTGGTAACGTTAGCTAGCTAGCTACTGAAGTTAGCAATGCACATTTAAATAAATTGCACTAGCTGGACACAAAAATAAAGTTCTAAAACCAAGAAAACAATTTATAATATACTTCCTCCGTCTCCTGTAATTTAAAAAAAACTCATTTGAATTGAATAATATAAAAAAATGGTCAACTATCACTTTTCTCTCTTAATCTCTATCTAACAATGTCACCAAGCTTCTCAACACACAGAACCCCCATAATGCTCTGTGGCATAATCCCAATATAACTCGCTAGGTTCATTCTCTAATCCTAATTCTATGATTGGATGGACAACATGTCAGTTCATACTGCAACATTTTTGACTGTGGTCATAATTACCATATTTGAAGTCAATGTAGCCAAAGGAGGACGGAAGCTAGCTGTCCTCCGGCTACACAATGTGCTACCCCAGACAGTGCTGTTGAAGTTACTATAGACCTTCACTGCAAAACAGTGTATTTTAAACAGTTATTTGGTGACATATGAATATATTTAATACAGCTTTATCTAAAATGATAACTTTTGTAATGTTTCACTATTTTTATTTTTATGAAATTTCACTGAGGAGGATGGTCCTCCCTTTCCTCCTCTGAGGAGCCTCCACTGATGCATACAACAATCTCAGCTCTGTAGATTTTGCTACAAAGATGATTGGTATTGCTCCTATGTAGCTTGTTTCTGGTCACAGAAAAAAATCACAACATTCACTTAAAATTAACCTTACAAATAGCAGTGTTGGGTCATTTAGAAATCCATATTCAATCAGTGAATAATATAATAATACTCGTAGGAAATGTTTTCATCTTGAGCTCACAATCTGTGGATACTATGCAATTAGATAGGTTCAAAATGAATGTAAAACATCACAGCACAATTGAAAAATATATGGCACATGGAAATCAAACGAGGGTGATCTATGGTGATAGGTGGGATGGGCTGAGAGTGGCTGAGGGGTGGGATTAAAGAGCTGAGGTCTATGGTGATAGGTGGGCTGAGAGTGGCTGAGGGGTGGGATTAAAGAGCTGATTTATGGTAATGTATTATTGTTATGTGACTGCTGTATAGAAAAGTACCATGCATGTAAAATGTATGTAGATGTGGCATAAAAATGTGTCCTCCTGAAGAGAGGGGGGTATGATGGATGGCTTAATAAGTATCCAGTTGTCCAATCATATCGTTCACTGCAGCTCAGCGGTCAGTGGGGGGTGGTAAGTGTGTTGTTGTGATCGGGAGGGTGGTGTGTTCAGGAAGTGTCAGCATTTGAAGGCCTGTAGACCAGTGTCTGTGATGTCACCGATAACATGCCCTGGAAGACTATTCCATATATGGACAACAGTGTGTAGGAAGCCTCTGTCCAGGGAGCATGTTGTGGCGAACGATCGTTTTGACTAGATGGTATACAGTTTACGTCAAAATTGACCAGAATGGACTTTTCGTAGCAGGTTAGGAGAACTTAGAAAGTCTAAGCTCTTGGTGGAGTGTGTGTGTGTGTGTGTGTGGGGGGGGGGTGGAATTGTTTGAAGATGGTCATAGCATGGATCATTTAGCTATTTGATTTTGAATGTTACCTAAATTGTCAGAGGCGGTCTCATATTGTTATACCAACAAAATGTCACGAATAAGGACACTAACATGACGTCCATTCTAAAAGCTCGGTGACTCTGGCCATGACCATTCAGGGGTCAGTGCTCTCTCCTAACCAATCATCATCCTCCACTCTGTGTTCCAGGTAACGGACATGATGCAGAAGGCCCTGTTTGACTTCCTGAAACACAGGTTTGATGGGAGGTGGGTACAGCCAGAACCACTACGGATTAAGTTGTCAAATTGTTTTGTGAAAATGCTTGCTGATTTTGAATGCAGTGTACCCACTTGTGTGGCTGGAATTGTATTCTTAAATAGTCCAATTAAATTGAATCTATCCATCTGAATGTATCTATCTTTTCAGAATCTCTATCACACGGGTGACTGCTGATCTGTCATTAGCCAAAAGGTCTGTACTGAACAAGAAGGCCATCATGGAGAGGTCCAACACACGCTCCAGTCTAGGTGAGTGGAGGATGACTTGTTCAGCTTTAATTACAAAAATTCTGGAGATTTCAAATGTTCATCTTCATTTTGGGTCTGGAATAGCCCTCAGTCAGTCCTGTGGGAAATCGTTTAGACAGCTGTGTTGATGGTGGTACTATATCCCTCAGGACCAACATCACACTTTCTCTTCTCTCTTCTCTGTACTTACTGTCTCTTCTGTGGTTCTGTTGGTCTGCGCCACCTGACTGTAATTCTCTCTGTATGTTGGGGTGGTAGCTGAGGTCCAGAGTGAGATTGAGAGAATTTTTGAGCTGGCTAAGACCTTACAGCTCGTAGTTCTGGATGCAGACACCATCAACCACCCAACACAACTCCTCAAAACATCCCTGGCTCCTATCATCGTTTATGTTAAGGTGTCCTCTCCAAAGGTAAGGACTGATCCACTAACTACCTGCACACTGTCAGTCAGTCAGCAAAAGAGCCAGCGAGACAATCAGCCAGCCCGCCCGCCAAACCAGTCAGCTAGCCAGCTAGTCAGCCAGACAGTCAGCCAATAAGCCAGTCAGACAGCTAGTCAGCCAGTCAGACAGCTAGTCAGCCAGTCAGACAGCTATTCAGCCAGCCAGACAGCTAGTCAGCCAGTCAACCAGTCAGCCAGCCAGCCAGTCAGCCAGTCTGCCAACCAGTAAAGCCAGCCAGTAAGCCAGTCAGTCAGTTAATATTTTTCTCCCCTCTCCCAGGTTCTTCAGAGGCTCATCAAATCTCGGGGGAAATCTCAAAGTAAACACCTCAACGTACAGATGATGGCAGGAGACAAACTAGCACAGTGTCCACCCGTATGTAATGAAAATAATACGTAAACATTTATTGTGTAAGTGTACGGTACTGTCTTTCCACTCTAATGGAATGCGTGCCCTCACCAGTTAGGGGTGTTAACATCATTCCCTTGAGTTTTACCATTTCGATAAAGTGTTCATTTGAGTTGGGTTTTTGACGTTGCCATCTACAGTGCATTCAGAAAGTATTCAGATCTCTTTTTCCACATTATTGTTACGTTACAGCCTTATTCTAAAATGTATTAAATAAAGTTTTTTTCTCATCAATCTACACACAATAAATACCCCATAATGACAAACCGAAAACAGGTTTTAGAAATATTTGCAAATGCATCAAAAATAACAAACAGAAATACCTTATTGGCATAAGTATTCAGACCCTTTGCTATGAGACTTAAAATTGAGCCCAGGTGCATCCTGTTTCCATTGATCTTCCTTGAAATGTTTCTACAACTTGATTGGAGTCCACCTTTGGTAAATTCAATTGATTAGACATGATTTGGAAAGGCACAGCCGTGTCTATAGAAGGTACCACAGTTGACAGTGCATGTCAGAACAAAAACCAAGCCTCTAGGTTGAAGGAATTGTCCGTAGAGCTCCGAGACAGGATTGTGTCGAGGCACAGATCTGGGGAAAGGTACTAAAACATTTCTGCAGCATTGAAGGTCCCCAAGAACACAGTGGCCTCCATCATTCTTAAATGAAAGAAGTTTGGAACCACCAAGACACTTCCTAAAGCTGTCCGCCCAGCCAAACTGAGCAATCGGGAGAGAAGGGCCTTGGTCAAAGAGGTGACCAAGAACCCAATGGTCACTCTGACAGAGGACAACCATCTCTGCAGCACTCCACCAATCAGGCCTTCATGGTAGAGTGGCCAGATGGAAGCCATTCCTCAGTAAAAGGCACATGACAGCCGGCCAAAAGGCACCTGAAGGACTCTGACCATGAGAAACTGGATTCTCTGGTCTGATGAAACCAAGACTGAAGTATTTGGCATGAATGCCAAGCGTCACGTCTGGAGTAAACCTGGCACCATCCCTACGGTGAAGCATGGTGGTGGCAGCATCATGCTGTGGGGATGTTTTTCAGCGGCAGGGACTGGGAGACTAGTCAGAATTTAGGGAAAGATGAATGGAGCAAAGTATAGAGGGATTCTTGATGAAAACCTGATCCAGAGAGCTGGGGCGAAGGTTCACTTTCAACAGGACAACCACCCTAAGCACACATCCAAGACAATGCAGTAGTGGCTCTGAGACAAGTCCCTGAATGTCCTTGAGTGGCCCAGCCAGAGCCCGGACTTGAGCCTGTTTGAACATCTCTGGAGAGACCTGAAAATAGCTGTGCAGCAACGCTCCCCATCCAACCTGACAGCTTGAGAGGATCTTCAGAGAAGTGCCAAGCTTCTAGCGTCATACCCAAGAAGACTCGAGGCTGTAATCACTGCCAAAGGTGCTTCAACAAAGTACTAAGTGATGGGTCTGAATTGATGAGGTAAAATAACTATTTAATCGATTTTTAGAATAAGGCTGTAACGTAACAAAATGTGGCAAAAGTAGAGCGGTCTGAATACTTTATGAATGCACTGTATCTCATCTCTCAGGAGATGTTTGATGTGATCCTGGATGAGAACCAGCTGGAGGATGCATGTGAACACCTGGCAGAGTACCTGGACATCTACTGGCGCGCCACTCACCTGCCCTGTTCCACCCCCCTCAACCCCCTATTGGACCAGAGCGTGGTCACCCCGCCCTCTGCTAACTCCAGCCAACAGGCGAGCTCCTCTCAGCATGATGTTTGAAGACCAATAGGTTCCATGCATGTCTTTTTTAAAATTGTGCAGGGCGAATGGAAGAAAAGAAATATGACCTTGTATGCCACCAAAGAATCTGGCCCTGAATCTGTGGTCAATCTGTTGCTTGCTATTCTCTCATTCATCCTTATCTTTTTGTGTTTCCAGTTCTCAGAGACTCAAGAGTTAATAGAATGATCACTACCTAGCTACCACAGACACAGACCTGGGTGAGTAGGACCCCCTCAGCAGTCACTATCCCTCCCTACACTCTTAGGAAAAAAATGGTTCTCTAGAACCTAAAACGTTTATTCGGCAGTCCCCATGGGGGAACTATTTTGAAAAACCCTTTTTGGTTCCATGTAGAACCCTTTCCACAGAGGGTTCTACATGGAACCAAAAAGGGTTCTAACCTGCAACCCAAAAGGTTTATACCTGGAACCAAACAGGGGACAGCCGAAGAACCCTTTTTCAAAGAGTGTACCATTTTTCTTTATTCTGTTCTACTCTGTTTTATTCTATAAGAAGCAGCCACTGCTGTGGTTCAGAGGTAAGGGGTCAGAAGTCCGAGGTCACTGGGGGTCACGGGGGGACCAGGGGTCAGCAGCCTTCGTTCCTGTCTGGATAGGCACCATCTCCACAGGCCTGCCCCTCTCAATCCTGGAGAGGTAGAAGGAGGTGGACGACAGGGGGACAGGGCAGCTTGCATCTGAGAAAGACAGAAGGAGAAGGAGGTTGAAGAGCAGTAAGAGGAGCATGACGAGGAGGAGGAAGAGGAGAACACCCCCCCACCCCTTTGATAAAGACGGACCCCCATCTCCACGCTGCCCCCTGCTGGAGAGTCCTCCCAGAGTCCCCTGACTGATCCCACAGTCACATGATGCTTCTCAGGGCCAATCACTGCAACAGCACACAACAGGAAAACAAACCAGAGCAGTGACCGGACCTCCAGCTTGATCCAGACCAAACCCTCTCGCCCCTTACCTCCCCAAACCTCACTCTTCGCCCCCACCCTAACCCTCACCGCTATTAGCACTCAAAACCACTTAGCGATAGCACCCAAACAGTTATGTAAAACCCACTGAACCAGCCCATGTGTTTTCACTAAGGGCAGGCCTTTCCAGACACAGATGGGTTGGTCCAGGTCTGGTCTTAGACACTTCACACTCTGAAACAACAAGTGTAATCTAATGCTTAATAATGCTTAGACTGTTGCATAGTGTGGCATAGGTCTCTTCCTAAAAATCACTGTCCAATCGGAATTTATGAATGTGCTTAGAGTACAGTAGGGTAGAGTACATTACAGTAGGGTAGAGTATAGTACAGTAGGGTAGAGTACAGTAGGGTAGAGTACAGTAGGGTAGAGTACAGTCGCCCCCCACAATCAACAACTCCTCTCTTTAAAGCTCTAAGGTTTCTTACGCTTTCTAAAGATGTACTGAGGAACATGGCAATGAAGGACAATGACATATCTCCCATATTTACAAACCACTTCTGGATGGCTTCCGCCACCACCAGTTTCTGTGAGTCGCGATTTAAAGATTGGACCAAATTGTTTGCTGTAATTAGGGCACACTGGGCCACCACCGTGTTCCGATGTGTTCAGGCACCTGGTCAGTACCGTATGTAATGACCAGAACTGTTCTCTTCCTTTATTGCTTTGCGTTCTCTTGCTTAACAGGTTTATTTATTTTCCCATGGCCTGTTTGGTATTGTGTTCCCGTAACAGACTGGTATTGTAGGCCTTATATGGCGACACGGAGGAATAAAGTACGCATGAATCAAAGCACATCAAAGCACAAACTTGCACATTGCCATCTACAGCTCTTGTGTATCTTTATCATGTTTCAACAGAATGTATCAACAGAAGGTCAGAGTAGCTTAGCCATTAAATTCACCAATCTGAACGCAGGAAGGCACCCGGATCGGAGGAGTCAGATCCCGCACATTGTTTTTTGTCTATTTTTATGACCAAAAACATCATCAGTACTTGAGGAGATACATGAAACATTTGTAAGTTCAAAACGTTTAGGGCACACAGAAAAACTCTCCCTAAAACCAATTCCAATTTCTCCTTAATGTATTCTTGCATGCCTTATCACTGTACAGCCCACATTACAGGACTTTACTGTATCTCTCCTCCCACTGTTCAACCTGTCAGGATCCAACCTGCTCTCTCCTCAGACACTACATTACACTCAACATATATAAGCAGCTGATTGCGACTTCTGATAACAAGTTCAGTTTAAGTTCTGATAAAAAAAAAGTGTAGTTAAAGTCCCAGTACTTCAATGATGAGTAGCCTATAAAGACTATGCTTCCACAATAATTCAGTTCTCATGAATTATGATGTAAATCTACCTATCCACCTGTTCCACTGTTATCCAAGCTTGTCCGTTTCACTTCCTGTTTTTCTTTCGTTGGGAGCGAGGGACCTCTAGTGTTGGGCTTGTGTCATGACACCCGAAGTAACACGTTACTGAATGTCATCCAACGTAATACCATCGCCCAAATGTCAACTCGTGTATCTGAATAAAATAGATATATTCACTAGTTATAGTGCTCTGCTTGAGGACAAGGAGAATGATGATATGTTGCCAATATGTAGATCAAAAACTATTTTTATGAGCTTCCAACCCTCACAGGAGCTACGTTTTCGCATTGTAGTAATTACATACCTGAAGCTTTCCCAAGCAAACAAGACCATAAATCACAGCGCAGGATGCATCTCACTATAGAAAAACACGCACATGCCATTAATTGATAATTGTTTGCTATATCATTACAAAACTGTATATGAATTACGTGAATTACTACCACGGTTATTTAATCGAATGTATGTGCATGATAAATCATATTTATTTTAGTAGAAGCACATATTTATTTTACAAGTAGAAGGGCTTTACAGGATCATAGTCAGTCACTGGAGCTTTTCACATCTCATTCTGAAGAGTAAATGAACTGATGACTTGCGTAGCCAATGAATTACATTATGTATGCACTCTAACGTCACTTACATGTATTGTATAATTAATATTAATTCTCAGTTTTTCCTCAGTGATAACAAGGTGCACAAAATCTATAAACTGTTGACAGAAAAGCATCTGGAAAATGTACTGTAGGTCTACTTGATCATGTCTTCAAAGCCTCATAAGCATGTATTTATACATAAATTGTGTATTTTCTCCATTTTTAGTATGAAATGTAGAATCTGTCCAAAATGGCACCATTTTCCCTTTTGCCATTTCCCCTATATAGTACAATATATAGGAAATAAGATGCCGTTTCAGATGCAACCACAGTAGTTATTTGGAACCATCTTGAGTATTGCCTCTATTGATTGACCCCTAACCCAACATGTTACAATTTTGAGAAATTGTGTAAAGGCTGGCTTATACTTAGTCTAAGAATATGTCTGTAGACCACTAGATGGCGACCTCAGACAGTCAGTCGTTAGACCTACTATAACGTAACCTTGAGAACTACAAAACATACACACCAACCAAGCACAGTTCTACCACTGAAACACAAAAATCAGCATCAATCCCACTTGCAAATATTACATTATTCATGCAGGTAATTTATATAAATAATAATATAAGTCAAATTGATGGATATTCAAGGCACATGTTTTTCACAATTATCAATGCCTATAGTTTTGCTTTAGTTTTTCCAGACATACCTAAATTCTGTATGCAATACAAAGTCTTCTATCATTGACAAGACAGTAGCTGAGACTATCAAGACTCCTCTTCTGTTTAAGACGGGGTAATATTGCACTATTTTCATTTTATGTCTGCTTTATATTTATAATGCTATAAGTGCACTAAATGTACCTCTGCTTGTACCCACCACCTACAATACTGAGTATGATGTCTGGTGTGATAACCCATGTCTATGACTTCAGAAAAGTCAACAATTGAAATGTCCTACTACTGTACCTAATTATGTACAGAATGCATCTGATTTCAATAGCACATTAGGTATAACAAGAAACAAAATAAATAAACTGAACGTTTTATTGATGCTTAAAAACGGTGTGGTTATTTTACTTCTGAAAACAACAAGTAACCACAGTAGTTATTTGGAACCATTTTGAGTAGCTACCGAGTGACTACAGTGGCTAACGCCCTTGTCCCGAAGCTAGCACCCGTTAGCCTCGAGCCAGGCGCATCTCCCGGCTAGCAAAGGAAATTACTCCAGCTGCATTATCTATTTTGCCAATTTCCTGGACCCGTCAATCCATCACGACTGGTCTGCCAACCTAATTCCGTCCGATGTGCCCTCAACCGGCCTTTGCCGGACGTCGGTGAAGACACTTCTGCTAGCCCCGGCCTGCTAACTTTATGAACGCCGTGTCACAGCTTCCCTGTTTCATCTATTGCTGTTCACTGGACCCTATGATCACTTGGCTACATAGCTGATGCCTGCTGGACTGTTCATTTATCACAGAATTCTATTTGGTTTGTTTTGTTTATCTGTCGGCCCCAGCCTCGAACTCAGGCCCTGTGTGTAATTTACTGACCCTCTCTGCCCATTCATCGCCCGTTTGTTTACCTGTTGTTGTAGTCTTAGCTGATTAGCTGTTGTCTTACCCGTTTATGTCTTAGCTAGCTCTCCCAATCAACACCTGTGATTGCTTTATGCCTCACTTTATGTCTCTCTAATGTCAATATGCCTTGTATAGGGTGGTTTAGGATAGTTATCATTGTTTTATTTTACTGCGGAGCCCCTAGTCCCAATCACTAAAGTTGTAGACTTATATATCTCTCACTAACTTTAAGCATCAGCTATCTGAGCAGCTCACCGATCGCTGCAACTGTACACAGCCCATCTGTAAATAGCCCATCCAACTACCTACCACATCCCCATATTGTTTTTTAGACACCAGTATTTCTATTTGCACATCATCATCTGCACATCTATCACTCCAGTGTTCATTTGCTAAATAGTAATTACTTCGCTACTATGGCCTCACCTCCTTACTCCATTTGCACACATTGTACATAGATTTTTCTATTGTGTTATTGACTGTACTTGTGTTTATCCCACGTATCCCATGTGTTGTTGCCTACTGTCACAATGCTTTGCTTTATCTTGGCCAGGTTGCAGTTGTAAATGAGAAGTTGTTCTCAACTGGCCTACCTGGTTAAATAAAGGTGAAATAAAAAATAAAATAAAATAAAAAACAGGACAGTGACCCAAAACACACATCCAGGCTGTCTAAGGGCTATTTGACCAAGAAAGATAGTGATGGTGCTGCATCAGATGACCTGGCCTCCACAATCACACGACCTCAACCCAATTGAGATGGTTTGGGATGAGTTGGACCGCAGAGTGAAGGAAAAGCACTCAACAAGAGATCAGCGTGAGTGGGAATTCCTTCAGGACTGTTGGAAAAGCATTCGTCATGAAGCTGGTTGAGAGAATGCCAAAAGTGTGCAAAGCTGTCATCAAGGCAAAGGGTGGCTCCTTTGAAGAATATAAAATATACTGTATTTTGATTTGTTTAACACTATATGTACAGCAATAGTTGAATAGGATGGCCTTGACTATAATACAGTATATACATATGAAATGGGTAAAACAGTATGTAAACATTATTAATGTGACCAGTGTTCCATGTCTATGTACAGAGGGCAGCAGCCTCTAAGGTGCAGGGTTGAGTAACCGGGTGGTAGCCGGCTAGTGACAGTGACTAAGTTCAGGGCAGGGTACTGGTTGGAAGTGGTCTGATGGCCTTGAGATAGAAGCTGTTTTTCAGTCTCTCGGTCCCAGCATTGATGCAGCTATACTGTTCCGCCTTTGTGGTGGAGTGAACAGGCTGTGGCTCGTGGCTGAGGACCTTGATGATCTTCTTGGCCTTCCTGTGACACCGGGTGCTGTAGATGTCCTGGAAGGCAGGCCCTGGTGTGCCGACAGTGATGTCAGGAGAGCCCTGCGGTTGGGGACGGTGCAGTTGCCGTACCATCAGGTATACAACTAGAGATAGGATGGCAGAGAGAGGGGAAGAGAGAGAGAGAGAATAAGAGCTAGAAAGAGAGAGAGAGAGAGAGAGAGACAGATCTGCTGCAGCAACAGAATATTACATTCAATCCCAGCCAAATGTATTAGACTCATCATACTTGCTAAGTCAACACTGCCATCTGCTGGTGACACACTGTTGTTGTTTGCAACTGCTGGTCATTACTTTTTATTTATTTTTTATTTTTATTTCACCTTTATTTAACCAGGTAGGCCAGTCGCGTTATATGTACAGTAGCTTTGATTACTCATGTCAAAATCATACTTTCAAAATCTTAGCTAGCAGCCATCATCATGAATCAAGAAGACAATCTACTGGCAAATCATATGAAGAGAAATAACAAAGAGAAATTATAGATCAGATGTATCGGTGCTCATAGTTACAGTGCAGTTAATGTATTGTTTAGTGTTGTGTTGTGTCGTGTGTTTGCTGGCACTTTGTTTTTGTTTTTTTCCACCAAGATTTACATGCCAAAACCGGCACTGGATAGTCCGATTAAGGTCAAAGCAGATGCGATGGCGTATCACTGCAGAATACGTTGGTAGCCATGTGTAAAGGGGTGCGTAACTGGCTGCAGGAAAGTCAGGCGCAGGAGAGCAGAAATGGGTAGCAAACGGAGCCCTTTATTGAGGCGAACAACACACAGCACTCAGAAAACTAAACGCACGCGGGTTACAATAACCCGGCGCAAACCAGCCTGGAGTACACATACATTTACACATAACAATTCCACACACATACATGGGGGAAAACAGAGGGTTATATGCAAGACGAGTAATGAGGGAATGCAAACCAGGTGTGCGGGAAAACGAGACAAAACAAATGGAAAATGAACGGTGGATCAGCGATGGCTAGAAGACCAGTGACGTCGAGCGCAGAACGCCACCCGAACAAGGAGAGGGACCGACCTCGGCGGAAGTCGTGACACCATGCTGGTTAAGTGTGCTTTCAATTCTAAATACATCACTGACAGTGTCACCAGAAAAGCTCCCCCACACCGTCACACCTCCTCCTCCATGCAGGGAACCACACATGCAGAGATCATCCGTTCACCTACTCTGCGTCTCACAAAGACACGGCAATTGGAACCAAAAATGTCAAGGACAGATTTCCACCGGTCTGATGTCCATTACTCATGTTTTTTTGGGGCCAAGCAAGTCTCCTCTTCTTATTGGTGTCCTTAAGTAGTGGTTTCTTTGCAGCAATTCGCTTGATGGTTTTTGCGACTGCACTTGAAGAAACTTTGAAAGTTTCTCTTTGCTTATTTGAGCTGTGCTTGCCATAATATGGACTTGGTCATTTACCAAATAGGGCCATCTTCTGTAAACCAACCCTACCTTGTCACAACACAACTGATTAGCTCAAACGCATTAAGAAGGAAAGAAATTCCACAAATGAACTTTTAACAAGGTACACCTGTTACGTGAAATGCATTCCAGGTGACTTCTCATGAAGCTGGTTGAGAGAATGCCAAGAGAGTGCAAAGCTGCCATTAAGGCAAAGGGTGGCAGTAGGTGTGTCCAATCTTTAGACTGGTACTGTATATATATATTTATACTTATACTCCAGACTCCAACATTGCTCGTCCTAATATTTCTATATTTCTTAATTCCATTCTTTTATTTTTATATTTGTGTGAATTGTGTGTTGTTAGATATTCCTGTACTGTTGGAGCGAGGAACACAAGAATTTCGCAACACCCGCAATAACATCTGTTAAATATGTGTATGCGACCAATAAAATGGCCGCATGATATGATTTGATGCTGTGGTACATGCATTCATAGAGATGAATGTATCTCTATTCCCGTCTCTCCCCGTCTTGTGCTGTGCTGTGTGCCAGGCTTTGGTCAGGGAGGTCCAGCTCTCTCCCTCCGTTTCCTGTATGCCAGCCGGCAGGGTAAAGAGTTTGGTCAGGGAGGTCCAGCTCTCTCTCTCCATCTGATGCTGTGGCAACTTTTTCTCCCTCCGTTTCCTGTATGCCAGCAGGCAGGGTAAAGAGTTTGGTCAGGGAGTTCCAGCTGGCCGTCAATAACAGGGCTATGTGACATCAAAGAGATTTATAAGTGTACGTTAATTCAGTGTCTTTGGCTTTGTGAGGGTTGTCACTGCCATGTGACCTGCTGGCAGTGGGACTGGGATGCATTACATTGCGTCCCAAAGGGCACTCTATTCTCTACATATTGCACTACTATGTCAAATGTGGTGTACTATATAGGGAATAGGTTGCAATTTGGTACTGGAACATACAGTACTTACAGAGAGAAAGAGCAAGAGAGAGATCCCTTTCATACACAGACCAAAATCCAACTAATTTACCATGCCTGCTTTTTTATACCAGCCTTTTTGTATATCTGAAAGGGGTATTGGGTGAGAAACATGACAAATTAAAAACCACCTAAAGACCTACTCATGATTCCTGCATATTCACAGACCATGTAACCAAAGTACAGGTATTGATTCTGTGTGACTGATTCTCTGCTTTTTTTGCAGGTCAATTCATTAACACTTCCATTGTTTAATACCTCCCTAATTTTAAATACAAACAGCCCCCATGGTTGAACAACACCCCCCACCCTTCCAATTTGCCAGTTAACCACTGATCTGTATAAAAGGGGTATGTATACCTGCACATAAGTAGTAAAAAAAAAAAAAAAAAGGGATATCTGAAAGGGGGTCATATAAATATTTATGTTTTATAACATGTAATGTCCCACATCTTCTGTCTGAAATGAGTAAAAGAGACACTGCTGGAGTTCTTCCTCCCTCCCTTATCAGCCCACACTGTTGTTGATTAGTAGAGCTACATGCTATCCATCCCAAATTAACATCACTGTCTCCATAATCTGCCCTCCATTTCCTATCGGAAGCTTATTTCTACTTTCTCTATTTCTACTTTCTGTCGTCGTTTTTCCTTCCTTGGGCATCATGGCACCATCTCTCTCTGACAGAGTTATTCAACATCAGTACACCCCTCACTCACTCATCACTCACTGGGACAGACAGACAAACCACTTAGACGAATAGAGGAAGAAAACGTCAACACTCTTCCTGAATAGACTTAGATTTCCTCAGGCATGGGCTTCTTTATGAATAGTGCAGATGGGTCACTCAGTTGCATGTTTGTGTCGAAAATGTCAATCACTGTGAATTTCTTGAATTGAATGAATTTCATATCTGCAGGAGGACTCTAAATCTATCTTACAGCTTGATTTATCATACAACTTTTCTTGTGGGTCCCTAAGACAATCAAAACCTTCTGAGGGTGTGTAAACCCTTTCCTGCCGTCATTGACAAAAATCGCCCTCTTTGGCCTGATGGCTGGAATGTTATTCATATTTTTCATAATTCCATAATTCATAATTATTATTTTTTTGTGATGAAAGTCCAGTGTTTCTATGTCAAACAGTTTTGTCATATTTTAGTCTTCTGTGAATTATATAAAGTGTAATATTGGGACGCAAACTCAAAATGTTATACATTTCAACTCTTTATCTGACAGGGTACAGGTGTCTTATTTTTTAAAGCCCATAACCATGTGTGTGAGGTGTTTACTTTTGTTTCAAAGTAGATGTGTTTAAGATTACCAAGAATCATGCCGTGTGACCCTGATTTAGCCCCTTGCAGTAAAAGGTTAAAAGTTTCAAATGTTAAAAGGTTTTAAGGTACATTTTGAAGGCTTCTGAGTTTAGGTTGCAAATACTGCAGCAACACTGTTCAGAGTCTCTGGGGTTACAAGGTGTCATCTCTCTGCCCTCCCAACAGTCGCAGTTCATCTCCCTTTGTGTCGGCCATATTGGGAGGTGTCATTTTAAGCCCCCTGATTATTCACAGCCACCTGTCCTTCCACTGTCTCGCTGTGTCCTCTGGAGTCATGCATAATATGGTCCTCTGTGGCTCAGTTGGAAGAGCATGGCACTTGCGATGCCAGGATAGTGGGAACCAGGACCACCCATACGTGAAATGTATGCATTCATGACTGTGAGTCGCTTTGGTTAAAAGTGTCTGCGAAATTGTGTGTATTTGAGTTTGATCTACATGACATCATATTAGCCTGCTAAGGTAAGTGGTCTCAAACAAAATGTCCACTTACTGTAATGGGTCCTTTGCACGTTAGTGGTGAGGCTATTGCAGCTCAGTGCCCAGTACTCCCCCCTCAGTCCTCTGTTCCCTCTCTTCGCTCTGTGACAGAATGTGAGCGAGCCTACATCGCTCATTTACTCTTTTATTCGCTAGGCCCCGTCTGCTTACTTAAGAGCAGAACATGAAGGTGTGCGTGTCTTTGTCGATGTACAGTTGAAGTCAGGAAGTTAACATACACCTCAGCCAAATACATTTAAACTCAGTTTTTTCACAATTCCTGACATTTTAATCCTAGTAAAAATTCCCTGTCTTAGGTCAGTTAGGATCACCACTTTAAGAATGTGAAATGCCAGAATAAGAGTAGAGAGAATGATTTATTTCAGCTTTTATTTCTTTCATCACATTCCCAGTGGGTCAGAAGTTTACATACACTCAATTAGTATTTAGTAGCGTTGCCTTTAAATTGTTTAACTTGGGTCAAACATTTCAGGTAGCCTTCTACAAGCTTCCCACAATAAGTTGAGTGAATTTTGGTCCATTCCTCCTGACAGAGCTGGTGTAACTGAGTCAGGTTTGTAGGCCTCCTTGCTCGCACACGCTTTTTCAATTCTGCCCACAATTTTTCTATGGGATTGAGGTCAGGGCTTTGTGATGGCCACTCCAATACCTTGACTTTGTTGTCCTTAAGCCATTTTGCCACAAATTTGTAAGTATGCTTGGAGTCATTGTCCATTTCGAAGACCCATTTGTGACCAAGCTTTAACTTCCTGACTGATGTCTTGAGATGTTGCTTCAATATAGCCACATAATTTTCAATCCTAATGATGCCATCTATTTTGTGAAGTGCACCAGTCCCTCCTGCAGCAAAGCACCCCCACAACGTGATGCTGCCCCCTCGTGCTTCGCGGTTGGGATGGTGTTCTTCGGCTTGCAAGCCTCCCCCTTTTTCTTCCAAACATAATGATGGTCATTATGGCCAAACAGTTCTATTTTTGTTTCATCAGACCAGAGGACATTTCTCCAAAAAGTACGATCTTTGTCCCCATGTGCAGTTGCAAACCGTAGTCTGGCTTTTTTATGGCGGTTTTAGAGCAGTGGACTCTTCCTTGCTGAGCAGCCTTTCATGTTATGTCAATATAGGACCTTTTTTACTGTGGATATAGATACTTTTTAACCTGTTTCCTCCAGCATCTTCACAAGGTCCTTTGCTGTTGTTCTGGAATTGATTTGCACTTTTCGCACCAAAGTACGTTCATCTCTAGGAGACAGAACGTGTCTCCTTCCTGAGCAGTATGATGGCTGTGTGGTCCCATGGTGTTTATACTTGCGCATTATTATTTGTACAGATGAATCTGTTACCTTCAGGTGTTTGGAAATTGCTCCTAAGGATGAACCAGACTTGGAGGTCTACAATTTCTTTTCTGAGGTCTTGGCTGATTTCTTTAGATTTTCCCATGATGTCAAGGAAAGAGGCACTGAGTTTGATGGTAGGCCTTGAAATACATCCACAGGTACACCTCCAACTGACTCAAATGATGTCAATTAGCCTATCAGAAGCTTCTAAAGCCATGACATAATTTTCTGGAATTGTCCAAGCTGTTTAAAGGCACAGTCAACAGTGTATGTAAACTTCTAACCCACTAGAATTGTGATACAGTGAATTATAAGTTAAATAATCTGTCTGTAAACAATTGTTGGAGTGTATTGTGTACAAAGTAGATGTCCTAACCGACTTGCCAAAACCATAGTTTGTTAACAAGAAATGTGTGGAGTGGTTGAAAAACTAGTTTTAATGACTCCAACCTAAGTGTATGTAAACTTCCCACTTCAGCTGTATGTGTTCATACCTGTGCATTAAGTGTGTGTGTGTGTTTTCCATCACTAACACAGAGAGGCTGCTGCCTACATACAGACTTGAAATCATCGGCCACTTTAATAAATGGATCACAAGTCACTTTAATAATGTTTACATATCTTGCATTACTCATCTCATATGTGTATACTGTATTTTATACTTTCTATTGCATCTTACCTATGCCCCTTTGTCATTGCTTATATTTATATATTTATATGTAAATATTCTTATTCCATCCCTTTCTTAGATTTGTGTGTATTAGGTAGTTGTTGTGGAATTATTAGATCACATGTTAGATCTTGCTGCACTGTCAGAACTAGAAGCGCAAGCATTTCGCTACACTCGCAATAACATCTGCCAACCTTGTGTATGTGGCCAATGCAATTTGACTGGATTTGATTTGAATCTGTCCAAGCTGTTTCTCACATTCTGTTCTGTGATTCATAGCCGACGCTACATGGCTTTTTGTCTGCTTGATTTAGCAGAACAGACCCTCTTCTTTTCTTAGTAATGCTGCTGACAGATTTACCGACTTACTTCACCAACAGGGCACACACACACACACACACAGAGCAGAGCAGAGTTAATGTGCTGCTGGCAACAACCATTGGGTCTTGGCTTAGACCTCCACAAGACAGATTGGAAGCTCTCCTCAAGCTGTTCTGCCTTTACAACAACAGCTAGCGTCTCCACATTGGGAGAATAGCAGCACTATATCAGTCTTTCATCTCTCTCTGTTTCTCTCCCTCTTTCTCTCTTAGGGGTTAGGTTTATGATCATAACTAGGGTTAGGAGATAGGGTTCAGTTTAGGGTTAGGGTCAAGTGTTCGGGGTGAGGGAAAATAGGATTTTGAATAGGAATCAAATATTTGTTCCTACAAGGATAGTAAAACGAATGTGTGTGTCTGTGTGTGTGTGAGAGAGAGAAAGGGAGAGAGAGGGACAGAAGGAAATAGATGGGGAAAGAGCGAGCGAGAGAGAGAGCATACTGTGCAGTGTAGACCTACAATAATGTTGCTGAATACCATATGCTTTAGAAACTATTCAGGGATATTGCTGTAGTTAAAGGAGACCCACCATGTTGTGGGTTTACCCATATTCATCCACGTCGTGAGTGTTCTCAATGTCCGCCCCGATAGATCGTCTTCCCCTCTCTCAATACACGCAGAGTGAAAAGCCCTTTTGTCTGACTGTCTGTCCGTCCATATCTGTCTGTCTGTCTGTCTGTCTGTCTGTCTGTCTGTCTGTCCGATTCTCATGACATTTAATTTTTCACTGCTGCTGTCATGGAAACTAAATATGGTTTTCTATCATTTACACCACGGGAAAAATGCAACACATGATTACAAATGTCATAAGGCACAGGAACTCTTTGCGGTTTTTAATAACTCCCCAGACACCGTTTTCATAGAATAGTCTCTCATGCAAAGTATTTGGTTTTATTTAACCAGGTAGGCTAGTTGAGAACATGTTCTCATTTGCAACTGCGAACTGGCCAAGATAACTGGCCAACTGCAAAGCAGTTCGACACATACAACAACACAGAGTTACACGTGGAATAAACAAACATACAGTCAATAATACAGTAGAAAAAGTCCATATACAGTATGTGCAAATGAGGTAGGATAAAGGAAATAAATAGGCCATGGTGGCAAAGTAGTTACAATATAGCAATTAAACACTGGAATGGTAGATGTATATATATACTTCACATCTACCATTCCAGTGTTTAATTACTATATTGTATATATATATATGAATATGCAAGTAGAGATACTGGGGTGCAAAGGAGCAAGATAAATACATACAGTTTGGGGATGAGGTAGTTGGATAGGCTATTTACAGATGTGTATAACAATTCTTTCTTACTGTTTTTAATGCAAGATCTCTGGTGGGTAATCAAATGATTTATTACATATGGTAGGAGAAATATGAACTTACAATGCATTTGGAAATTATTCAGACCTCTTGACTTTTTCCACATTTTCCTACGTTACAGCCTTATTCAAAAATGGATGAAATTATTTCCCCCCTCATCAATCTACACATAACGCCTCATCATGACAAAGCAAAAACAGTTTTTTGTTTAAAAAAAATCACATTTATTTATACATTTTTTTAACTGAAATATCACATTTACAAAAGTATTCGGACCCTTTACTCAGTACTTTGTTGAAGCATCTTTGGCAGCGATTACAGCTTAGAGTCTTCTTGGGTATTGCGCTACAAGCTTGGGACACCTGTATTTGTGGAGTTTCTCCCAATCTTCTCTTTAGATCCTCTCAAGGTCTGTCATGTTGGATGGGGAGCGTCGCTGCACAGCTATTTTCAGGTCTCTCCAGAGATGTCAAATCAAACTTTATTTGTCACATGATCCGAATACAACAAGTGTAGACCTTACCATGAAATGCTTACCTACAAGCCCTTAACCAACAATGCAGTTCAAGAAAGACTTTACAAATGTTTACCAAATAAACTAAAGTAAAAATTCAATAAAATTTGCAATAAACAGCGAGTGGCCATTTGATTAGTTATTGATTAGTTATTCAGCAGTCTTATAGCTTGGGGTTAGAAGCTGTTAAGGACCATTTTGGTCCTTGACTTGGTGCTCCGGTACTGTATGCCGTGCATTTTTGGGGCTCCTCTGACACCACCTACAAAGAGAACGAACGAAACCGTTCTGTCTGGTGCAGACACAAAATCAGAAAACAACTACCCACAAAACACAGGTGGGAAAAGGCTACCTAAGTATGGTTCTCAATCAGAGACAACGATAGACAGCTGCCTCTGATTGAGAACCATACCCTGCCAAACACACAGAAATAGAAAACATCGAACAAAACATAGAATGCCCATCCCAACTCACGCCCTGACCAAACCAAAATAGAGACATAAAAAGGATCTCTAAGGTCAGGGCGTGACATTATGTAAATAAGGTATTTCTGTTTTTAATTTTTTGTACATTTGCAAAAATGTATAAAAACCTGTTTTCGCTTTGTCATTATGGGGTATTGTGTGTAGATTGATGAGGAAACACATGAATTGAATCCATTTTAGAATAAGGCTGTAACGTAACAAAATGTGAAAAAAGGGGAAGATGTATACTTTCCGAATGCACTGTAATAATGAAAGAAGAGCTCAATAGCGAGAGATCAGATTTGTTGTGCTGGGGGAGCTGTATGCGAAGACACTTGAGCCAACCCAAAAACCCTAGTTAAAGGCAGCATGTATTGTCCTGTGTGAATATAACAGTGTGTCCAATTCCCTCTCTCCATTCAGTCAAACCTGGCCTCGGGTTTTCTATGTCACGTATGACGTCTGGACCTCAAATGTGATGTTTTTCCATGTCACTGGGTTTGGCTAGATGGTGATTGTCATCCACCGATGCCTCTTTGTAAAGATCAACACTGCATTGTTTGGATGTCTTAGGACTGGCACACGAGACTGACACTCGGTTATCCTGACTCGTAGACTTACAAAAGGCTGTCTTACAGTACGTTATTTGACTGGGCACCATGGAAAGTCATGGGCCTGGAATTGCACCTGTGCATTTTTTTACAATCAAAACGTTGTTTTCTAGCTGATCACCTGCATTTTTTTATCGTTGCCTCTTTGAACACTCTTGTGAAAAAAACATAAAGAACCATTTACATAATTAGGAAGGGAAGACACTGGCGTACAAGGAACACAACTGTTAGATGAGTTCGGGCTGAAAGGCTCTCCTGGTCACACCCCTGTTCCAAACCAAAAGCACAGAATCAGGAAAATAAATGCAGATTTACCAACTGGCTTCCTCCAAACAATCAAAGTCCCAACGTATGCAGAGAGAGAGAGAGCAATGAAAGTGAGGAAAGACATAGGAATCTCTTCAGATGGTGCAGCAGACAGTGTTGCATAGTAACAGGGCTGTAATTCTGTATCTTACCTGAGCCCAGCCAGGCATTGATTAAAAAAATGTCTGTTTTATCTTCCAATCCCATTCCTTTTGTCGTGTGTTGGTGCACACACACGCGCGTGCGCACGCATACAAACACACACACACATGCACACACACTGCACATCTCCACAAACCTCTTTTATTTATGACTGCCATTAGACGTCTGAGAGGTGTTTAGCCTACTGAGCGAGGAAGGAGGAGGAGGATGCGAAGAGAAAGAGAGAGAACTGTGTGTGGAGAAACTGGTGAAGAACTCCTTTTCCCCCGTGAGATAACATCAAACAGGATTACCAGTCATTTGAACTGTGGCCAGCGTACACCGATCTCTCTCTCTCTCTCTCTCAAATGTCCGCGACACCCTAAGCATTTCATCTGGACGCTTTCACCACTGAACTCTGAGCAACACTGTACATGAAGAATTGGGCCAGGGACGTTGAGGGACGTCAGGGGAAGGATTGTAGCTAGAGATGTAGGATCTTCATTTGAGCCAGTTTGCTTCAGCAGGAAAATAATCCTGCAGCAACAGGACATTTGGATTATTATGTGGATTATAATTCACTGACATTTTTGTAGGGGTTGACATTTTTCTTCAGGGAAAATCAAGTCTGCAATTTCAAAGTGGAAATGACAAACTTCATAAGCCTTTTTAAAAACTCAAATACACTGCAAATTCTCGACAACAAAACAGTGATCAAATTAAGAACCTACATCTGTACATCACATACTGTACAGTACCTTTCTCAAATGCCATGACCTATTCAACTTGTGCCGACGAAGCCAGCAAGGGGCAAGTAAATGTCACCTAGTGTGTCCCCAGTCGCTATACATGGAGGGTTTGGTGTTGGCATGGGTTGGCATGGTCTGTGTTGTCACTCCTCATTGGCATTAGGCTACAGGCCATTACCACCATGACTGTGAATGTCATGTCTAGGCTTGTATAGTCTGGATGAAGTATCTGGTAGAGCAGTTGAAGTGGGTATGTCTCCCTATGATGTAAAACCGCAAGGAAATACACGCTTTAGATACATACCTGATGTTGTCATGACAACACGCTCAACATTCACTGGCTGCTTCTTATATTGGGGACAGTCCTTCTGTACTTAATGTGAATTAACTTCAAAAGTAAGAAAGATAAAATGGTATTTAGAGTTGAATATAATTTATCGAGAAGTCTAAAGCCACAATTTGCTTACCTTGTTTTTATTTAGTTTCCTTCCTTCCTTCCTTCCTTCCTTCCTTCCTTCCTTCCTTCCTTCCTTCCTGTGAGACCGAGAACTAGGCTGTGGCCGGTGAGACCTGATCCCCCGATCCCCCTCTCTTCTCTTCTCTTCTTACATATCCAAACAACATCCACATCGCTGTATGTTTCAGTTCCACGTTTGAGTACATTCTGAGAACATCCACTCCTTCCAGACTGTGGATGTATTCTGAGAACATCCACTCCTTCCAGACTGTGGATGTATTCTAAGAACATCTACTCCTTCCAGACTGTGGATGTATTCTAAGAACATCTACTCCTTCCAGACTGTGGATGTATTCTAAGAACATCTACTCCTTCCAGACTGTGGATGTATTCTAAGAACATCTACTCCTTCCAGACTGTGGATGTATTCTAAGAACATCTACTCCTTCCAGACTGTGGATGTATTCTAAGAACATCTACTCCTTCCAGACTGTGGATGTATTCTAAGAACATCCACTCCTTCCAGACTGTGGATGTATTCTAAGAACATCCACTCCTTCCAGACTGTGGATGTATTCTAAGAACATCTACTCCTTCCAGACTGTGGATGTATTCTAAGAACATCCACTCCTTCCAGACTGTGGATGTATTCTAAGAACATCCACTCCTTCCAGACTGTGGATGTATTCTAAGAACATCTACTCCTTCCAGACTGTGGATGTATTCTAAGACCATCTACTCCTTCCAGACTGTGGATGTATTCTAAGAACATCCACTCCTTCCAGACTGTGGATGTATTCTAAGAACATCCACTCCTTCCAGACTGTGGATGTATTCTAAGAACATCCACTCCTTCCAGACTGTGGATGTATTCTAAGAACATCCACTCCTTCCAGACTGTGGATGTATTCTAAGAACATCCACTCCTTCCAGACTGTGGATGTATTCTAAGTGCTACTCTGAACAGGTCCCTTGTCACTAGCAGGACAACCATGATCCACCAGTATCTATTTTAGGCCAACACAGTTTTTCTCTTTCAACCATGATCCCCCCCCATGGTAGATACCTCCTCCTGATCACTGCTCACTTTGCAGTTTATAGATGCATTCCACTTCAAGAGGCAGGAAGCTAAACACACATCTCACGCTCCCCCATCCCATTTAGGCACATGCTCCGGCCTGTAGCCATGGTTTCCTATAGGGGAGTCAATCAAGTGACAGGAACAAAGACAGGCAGAGAGTGGTGCCTGCAGTGTCCTGCTTCCCCCTTTGTCTCCCTCCCACTCTCTCTCTTTTGCTCCCATCCTCACTACCCTTTCTACTCTCCTCTCCCCTCTCTGCACCGCCCCTGGGGCCACATACACACAGACGTACACATCCATTAGATTGATCACTAATGGTGACGTGTGATCGCTCCAGATCACATTTGGAACGTTGTCTGTGCTTATTGTGCCTCGACGAGAGGCTATTAAAATAATGAAGCTATCTGTGTTCTGAATCCCTGTTGATAGACATGTTGGAGATATATTCCTCATCTAGGCCTTTTCAAGTGGTGACATTTGATTTTGATAATGCTTTGGTGGAGTAGCAATCATGACAGTCTGTCTGTACGTGCCAATTAACATAATAAGGGGTGGGAGGGCGGGGAGACAAAGACAGGAGAGAGACACAATACAACACACACAATACAGACTAATAATCAGCTGACCTAATTTAGCATATTAATCAGCACAGCAGCACCAAGGAGCAGGAAGGACAGCGAGAGCAGCGGCTCTTCTAGTTGCTAGTCTCTCCATTAGTGCAGTTCAGAGGAGGCTTGGCAAGAGTGTAACACACACACACACCCATGCACACACACACTAAAGGCTGAGGGGTCTGTGCTGGAGGCTTCCATGTTGTTTGGCTTGTGAAGACACAGGACATGGATGGGAGCCAAATCCATGGGGCGAGAGGCTGTGTGTGTGTGTGTGTGTGTGTGTGTGTGTGTGTGTGTGTGTGTGTGTGTGTGTGTTCAAAGCAGCCCAGCGCTCTCTCCTGTTCTCTCAGACTCTTTCACATTATGTACATCAGATGCCTCTGCCTTTGTGTTCTGTTGCCTGGTGATCACAAATAGAGGCGGGGAGTGTGTGCATGTATACTCTGTTTATGTGTGTGTGTGGGGGGGGGGTGGGGGGATTTTTAGTCAACAGATTGCAATGAAATATTGGTCTGGAATTGTCATTCACCAGAGATTACTTTTGTGAAATAGCTTTTTCGCAGAAAATGGACCATGCAGGTAAATATACATCCTCATGTGCACAAAAAAATGTATTAAACTAAAACCAATGATTACTCAGCCAGGTGTGTGCATGCATGTGAGAGTGCGTGCATGTTCCTAACTTGCTTGACTGCGTCCCAGACATGTTGTTAGCTCTGTCCTCTTTAATACGTTGCGAAGTGTCCTAGAGACAAGGTGATTTCTGTTGAGTCTGTAAAAACCAACCAGAAGAATGACTTGATGCTCTCACAGGGTCACGGGGAACATTAAACAATTGCTCATCATGTCTGACTGTGTGGCTCAGTGGAGTGGTGTGGGTGAGGTATGGGATCAGGGTAGTGCTTCAGGTGCCAGGGGTGGCGCTCAGGGTGGGTTATGGGTGGGGGCTGGGGATGCCAGGTTTTGAGGCGAATTGCGGCAAGGGGTGGGGGTGCAGGGTTTGGGTGTAAGGGGGGTTGAGGCGGGACACAACGGCTGGCTAGTCCCTGAGACAATGTTCACTCACTGTCATCATTGCAGTGACCATTCAAATGTGTTTAGAGATGGTTTAGTAATACTACAACAGGATGTGATGATGATGTCACGTAAATAATTTCAATATCATCAAACTCGATACAGATAACAAAGACAAGGCTCAGGATGTCTTCCTACTTTCCCTCAGGTGGCTAAGTCATTCACCCTTGACCCTTGACACTTTAGGAATGGCTAGAAACACAACACCACACCAGTACGCAAGCCTACAAAGGAGAGAGTAGTGAGAGTGAGGATATGTAGTGGCATAGTGTGCTGTCCCAAATGGTACCCTGTTTTCTATGTATTGCACCACTTTGACTCGGGCCCAGACACAGCCGTAGTGTGGCTGTATCATCATGATCAGCTGAGCCCTGTCATAGTTCCCCTTTATGAGCCAAACTGTCTGAGTCGGGAAATTGATGGCTTCGGATGTGCTGGCCTGGCTCTGCACTGCGGCAGAGGAAAAGGCAGTGTGTAGTGTGTGTGTGTGTGTGTGTGTGTGTGTTTGCATGTGAGCATGCAGAAGCAGAGAGCTCATCAGTAATCAGAGAGCGGTGTTCACCTTTTTCTCTACAGGTATTAATTAGTGCACACACATGCAGGCATGTGCAACCTCGGCTAATGAACAAAACATAAATACACACACTGATCATGTAGCCAACACACACAAACATCACCTACCTTATCAATGAACAGATGTGGCAAACAGTCTGCTGATTTCCTCTGCTGTGTCCCTGTAGATCTTGGTGCCAGGAACAAGGGCTTGACATTACACAACAGAGGGCTATTTGGTCAGATCACAGCAGGGTCTCTCTCTCTCTCTCTCTCTCTCTCTCTCTCTCTCTCTCTCTCTCTCTCTCTCTCTCTCTCTCTCTCTCTCTCTCTCTCTAAAACACATATAACAAGGTAATGGAAACACATAGTAAAACTGAAATGGCTTCTTGGTACCTAGTTATGAGGTTGGGAGATCGGGTACCTGTCTGGACTAGCTAAAGACAACTTCATAAAATTACTAGGTGATTAGTAGTATTACAGAGTAACAAATAAACCCAAATATAGCCACATTGCCACGACAATGCCAGGATACCGATTTCCCTTTACCAGCGTGCCCTGGAGTTACTGCACGGCCATGGATGACTGAGCAATGGAGCTTTCTCTGCCTGTCCAGATGTCCTAATTTACTGCGACTGGCGGCGTATGTAGCCCATTTAAATGCCCTCACACCGTGTGTCAGCGGGCGCAGTGTGGAGTGCCGGCTTGGTTACATCGTCCATCCACCCCAGGTGACTCATGTAGCCTGTTGGTGTCCCTGGTTCAAGGCCTAATAGGACTGTGTCATGGCCTTGAGTGAATTAGGGTCAAAGTCAGTAAAAAAAACATAAATGTTCTGAAAGGGGGAGGGACTGCCTGACTTTGTTCAATAAGAACACGGCTTTGAGATCAAACACTGGCGCAGCCTTTAGAGGAATCATAGAGATAGGAGAGAAACCACCTTCCATTCACTCACTGGAACCCTTCCTTCACTCACTAGAACTCTTCACTCTCTTCCTTCACTCACTAGAACGGTTGTGGACATGCTCAGTTTGAAACCAACTAACATCATGGGTAGTTGTGTTTTTAAAAGGGGGATTTGACTTCCTGTTGGGGAAGTTAATCCACTGTGGAGATGCATAGAGAGGATTTAAACAGTGGCAGTCACTAGAAAACACTATTTCACAGATGGTCATCCCTGATCCAGGCAATACACAAGTAAGGGTTCGCCATCATGGAGGTGGATTTGACTTGCAGATGTGACCTGATGGTACGGGTTCCTCCGAGTAATTAGAGCTGGGTATCTGGGGACCAACGTAAGATGTTGAGACAGGCTGTGTGAGGTCACATTGACCAGGCAGTGGGATGGGGTTGGCACCTCTGCCACCTGTCTCCTGGCAACGGGCCTTGTCTTAGGCACCCACCACCAGCTGGGATGCTTAAACTGCACAGGCACACAAATGGGATCGGGCACAGACACGTGCACACACGCTCACATGAGTGCCCCGCACAAACACACAAACTCCCAGATGTGGCACGTTGGAGACAGATGTTGTGTCACTGAGGAGAAGACGGGGAGGGAATGAGGGAAGGTTTCAAACAGATTGTAGAGGGGAAGAGGGGAAGGTGTGCCAAGATTGCAACCTGTCAGTCTGTCTGTCACAGTACAGAACATCCCTAGGAGGGGAATTATACTGGGAGGATATGGCAGTGTTCTGTACTTTCAGGGGTTTTTACTGTGTGTGTTGATGGGGGAAGTACAGTGTGGAGCTTCCTTATTTTCCTTTATTAGTGATGTTATGTTCTAGGATTGAGTGCACTAGCTCTGAGTCCGCATGTGAGTGCACTAGCTCTGAGTCCGCATGTGAGTGCACTAGCTCTTGAGTCCGCATGTGAGTGCACTAGCTCTTGAGTCCGCATGTGAGTGCACTCTAATGCTTGCCTGTAAACCCTGTGTGAGAGATGCTATTCTGATCCACTCTCTCTTCTCTCTCTCCAAACTAAACGCAGAAGGCGAAGCTCCGATCCTTGAAACGATTCTCGCGGAGTTGTCTGTCTGATGACCTCACTGCAGGTTTAAACTGATAAGACAAGAGTGATTGGCCCGTCTACTGGGGTTTAATATGCCTGATCATTAAAGATAGCTACTTGATATGCGTATGGTGGTGTGGTCTTTCTATAAGGAAGTCAACGAGACACACTAAACACACGCACGAATGCACACACACACACGATTGATAGGGCATAGCTGTAAAGGGGCTTGACATTATCTCGGTCAATGACGTGCGATTGAGCCACAAGATGAGCAATCATTGTCCTTTGTGACCGTGTCAATAGCCTCTTCGACAGATACAATTACCCTGCTGCTTCTGATCAGCCACTTACACACAGTGGGGAAGATTACGAGCAATGGACAAGTTCAGCATATTCACTCCTTAAAGTTACTCGACATGAAATGTAATGGTTCAGGGGAGAAACTGTATGTTGCCGGGACAATCGTAAATGAAACCAACTTGTATAACATTTTTCCTTGGCTGGATTGGTTCATTTGTGGGTGTCTTGGGAGCTCTGCGAGTTAATAAATACAGCTGAAACTGTAACCCAAGGTGCCAGTCATGACAAGCTTTATTAGCAGAGCAAAAGAAAAGGAAGTCCAATGTCCAAAATACATATCAAACAACTACATGTCAACCAGATAGAAAAGAAAACAGCAATAATAGCTATCAAATAAATATTCACATCAACAACACGATATCGCTCTTTCATTGTTTGAATCAAACATTTTCCTGCGACATTCTTCAAAGATGTCTTCACAAAGATTATAAAACGAGATATGTACAAACATACAACTGTTATAGGACATGCTAGGAATTAGACTGCATCAATGTACCACACGCTGACTGTAGTACACACTGGCTGGCTGCATATTAACTGATATGGTCCATGAAATGCTTCTGTATCCAATACCTGAGCCCCCTGTATGAGCTTGGAACTATTAGAAAACTTGAGAAAAACAAAACATTCTGAATCCAAATTCCGATCAACCCTTGAGATAGAAGCAGAACCTGGAGTTACAATGTATGTGGATATGTCCTGTTATGTGATACGCCCTCTTCACTCCCTATCTGTGCTACGAACCAACCGAGAGACTCAGAGGAGCCAGTCTGAGTCTCGATTGGTTTCCTGTGTTGAACTGTTGCTAGGCGTTGTTGAGGAATTCCAGTGTGTGACCAACAAGGAACCTAGAGCCTTTGTGCAAATCAAATCACTCCTCCAAGTCCCTGTGACTGACTGACTACCGCAGCTCACCACATAGGTTAGCAAACACGGTCTCAGTCACAAAATCAAAACAACGATTCAATTCACGCTTTAATAGGAAAATTAAAACACAATAAACCCAGAAAAACAAATAATGGAAAAATATCTATCTTTGGACAGGGCCAGCCTGTGCATTTGTTAGTCGATTGTTCAAAGTTAGGAGGCTTCCACATAACGTACCCCAATGCAAAACGCTTCTACAAGCCAACAGTGGCTGGAGCCTCATGTCTTAGACCAGATCATTTCCTTCACTCACTCATCTCCTAACGATACTGTACAACTGATAGCAGACTCACTGACATCCTCAAATAGCAATATTCACCTTTAGTGTCAAATGTAAAAAAATGGTTTCGCGGCACAGCAAGCCATGTCATTGGTTACCCTACATACCAGTGGCTACTGACGGGTAGAAGAGGAGAAAGGGGCAAACACGGATGGGACGGGAGCAGAAATGATGGTGGTTCAGTTTGTTTTGCCATACTGTACATAGGCTACTGTTTGTCCATGGAGCTGTCACATGACATATCTCCCAAACTGATCCCAAAGCTGCATTTTTTTTTATTGCCACTCGATCAGTTGACTTTGCATCGCAATAACTCGGATCATTATTGCTTGATATGCTAAAGCAGAGCTAGATCAATGCCATAGTGTACACCCACATTTCCAACCATGAAGCCAAAGATTCAAGCAACAAAAAAAAAAGGGGGGTCATAGTTTAGCGACCCATTGGACTGGACTGTCCTGCATGTTGGTGGGACTTAAGTGCTGTTCACTGGAGGTTTACTGGAGGAACAAGAGCAATAGAAGGACGAGAAGAAACCTTTTGGAAGAGTAAGAGTAAAGGAAATAGAGTGCTACATTGGATTGTTGAAAATGAAATAAATCAACAGCTATATTTTCAACAATCAAGATGAACTTGGGGGATAAGATGTTAAAGACATAATAGAAACTGCACATCTCTGTTGGTTATCAACAGTGTTTCCCCTAGGATTTTTTTCAGCAGCGGTGGCAAATTTAGTGTGTAGGGGTGGGAGGATAAAAGTTCTCTTCACAAGATAAAAACGGTCACATGTTGCACATTATCCAATTTGGACAAATCACCATGTGCCTAAATAGTAGTGATGTCACACCATCATGGTTGCATACCGTTACTGTAACAAGTTAGAACAACGATGAGCTGATGATCAAAAAGTCAAGATACCGTACTGAAAAATATGAGATATGCACTAAAGAGTACTTCAGGACAAAGTGTCCACTTGTTCTGAATTGGGGGAGGGGGGGGAATTCAACATGGAAGAAATCCTTCTCTTGATAAAGCCCTCGTGATGAAACCCAACACGAATGGCCAATGGCGCGGCCCCCGACCAAACATTTTAGAGGCCGTCCTCTTCGCCGCAGATAAAATGTTTCTGTTTTTAAAGTTAATTTGCTGCAGTTCTACACATTTTGTCATGGCTTATGCTGTGTTCTTACGTTCTCTTAGTGACTCAAACATTATAACAAAATCAATAGGGGCCTATGCCATGAAATTTCTTGAATTTTTGATTCTTCCTGACTGTCTCGTTTTTATTTAGGTGATTGTTAGTTATCAAAGTTGATCTAATTAAAAAATATATAGCTCCATTATCTGTTCTACATGCTTTATATCTGGTTTCAGGCCTAAAGCTACTAAATGAATTTAGCTGAAACACTGATCAAAATACTAATAACGTGATACTGAAACACTTTCTTTCTCCTGTAGTAGGTCCGTAAACTGGAAATTCCATTTCCCCAGTGGACTCATCCTGACAGTTTTTAAGCAGCATATTCTAGTTGCAAACAGACAGTCCTTTAAAGAATCACCTCAGGGGATTTTCAACACTGACCTGGTATCCATTACCATAAGCAAGTTCCCAGATCTCTTGACAGATCTGCATTAAACCATGTTGTGTCTATGGCCCAGGGAAGAACAATACCCTACTCCCTGGAAGTGGTTTCCTCTTTATCAAATGATGGGAGAGAACTGGATTTCTAGCACTCCAGTACATTTACTTGTTGTTTTACTTCCCTATTGTCTTTGCTTAACCCAAAGCTCCCTTATCTATCTGTTCTGTACATTGCCTCTTTAGCCTGGTACTCCACTGACTGAGAGCCTAGAAGAGCACGGATGGCTCACACCTCACAGTCTAGCCTGGCGTCTGCCTGTCTGTATGTGTCTCTGCCTCCCTCCCTCCCTGCCTCCCTCCCTGCCTGTCTGTGTCTGTCTGTCTGTCTGTCTGTCTAGACCTGCTGCTCTTATCACAGGCGAGACAATGAGATGTGTAATGGCCCTCTGTTCTCGCTGTGGTCAAATCAAACACTCCTCTCTCCACGCCTCTCTCAATCAGCCCCCGTTGGGCCTAAATCAAGAAGAGCCCAAAACCCTTTTGGGAGAACACCGATTTGCTCACGTTGCTACACCTTATAGTTCCCACTCTGCAGTGTAGGAGGGATACAATGTTCAATAATGTCTGATATATTTTCATGCTAGATTTGTTTTGAAAAATAGGCAATGCATTTTCTTGAGAGGCATTTTTTCTTCACAAAGTTTAAACTTTGTCACTTGTTGCACATTTTCCAATTTGGACAAATCAACATGTGCCTAAATAGTAGTGATGTCACACCATCATGGTTGCATACCGTTACTGTAACAAGTTAGAACAATGGTTAGCTGATGATCAAAAAGCCAAGATACAGTACTGAAAAATATGAGATATGCACTGAAGAGTACTTCAGGACAAAGTGGACAAGGGGTCCACTTGTTCTGAATTGATTTCACTTTGAGGGGGGGTGAGGAAGGATTCAACATGGAAGAAGAGCCAACTCTTGATTAAGCCATCGTGATGAAACACCCCCCCCCCCTTCCCCGAACCAAACAGTCAGGGGTTCTGGGGAATTGGAGCAGCGTGTGGGAGGGGAGTGACACCCCCCGCCCTGTGTCTCCACTCACATGACGGAGCAGCTCTTGGTCTTCTCCTTCTTGAAGGTAGAGGAGAGCAGCTCGGAGCGGCTGGGGAGGTGGAGGAGTCTCTTCGAGAGACGTCGGGTGGGGCTGGTCTTGGGGAGCGGCTGGAGCTTGTTGATGCAAGCAAGAGCGGCCGTCCGGAACACACTGTGGATACTCTTCTCTGAGGTGAATGCTGAACACTCCAGGTAGGCCTCAGCGCCTAGCTGCTTGGCCATAGAGGAACCCTGAGGTAGGAGGGGGGCAGAGAAGAGAGAGTAGGTGAGACCTTGTTCTGTTCCATACAACAGATACAATGGCTCTATCAGAACATTGTACCCCCCCTGAATAGACCCAGTGTGTGTAATGTGTGTATGTGTGTGCGGGCGCCATCTCAGTCTCACCTGCTCATGGGTGATGGGGACCTGTTTCTGATTGGACAGCTCCATCAGGGTGCAGACGTCAGTGCGCAGGTCGGTCTTACAGCCAATTAGAAGAATGCGTGTGCTGGGGCAGAAATCTAGGATCTCTGTCTTCCACTGGAAAGACAACAGAGTAGATATTTACTCACACGTAGTCATGATAATGAACAGGTCAGGATTAGGGTTAGGTCCAGATAGAGATCCTGAATTAATTCCTAATTGGAATGAATGGCAGTAGAGGCATAGGTGATGCATTTCCTGCTTTTACTTATGCAGCAAAATAAAAGCAAGGCATGTGATATTTCAGAAATATAAATATTGTCAACCCAAATTACTGTTGTATAGTTATAAATACAGTTTATATGAATTTTATACCAATATTCTGAGTAAATATCCACTCAAATATATGTAAACAGACCATAAATGTCTCAATTTGTGTTTTCTTGGAAAGCTGTGAGCGTTATGATATGATAACATTATGAAATTCTTATTGAATTTTTGTGTCTAAGTCACATTATCAACTGATTTCAGCCAATGGAATATTGGCAGTTCATTTGGAAAACGTATGTTATCATTCCCAGAGTTGCCAACTTAGAGACTTTGTCGCTATATTTACTGGATTTTCAGACCCCTCCAGTGACTTTTATTGGTAAAAGATTCGAGCGACAAATTCAGCTACTTTCAGGCTGCCTTTCGAGAGGTTTGACATAGAGAGTTTCTATGGTCATGATAGCATTTTGCGGCTTTTCCCACTCAATTATGCTGAAAACGAGAGTGGGAGAAACTGTCTGTGCAACAGAAGTCACAGCAAGAGCCGCACACAGGCAGAGAAGCACGGGGGGTGTTCAACAGGAGAGGGGAGGCAAAAACGCACGGCAAGGAAAATTGGTGGTGTGTCGCCACATCAACGGCAAAACGACATCTAATGACTTCTAGCGACAAATCAAGCCAATAGTGGATCTCACTGAAACATTGTTGGCAACACTCCTCTAAAACTGGCTGGCTAAAGCTAGCTAACAAACAGTGCAGATAATCTTCAAATTCATTGTTTTACACAATATATTATCACAGCACTGGTTGACCAACTCTCTTACCAAAATGGCTGACCTTTTAGGACATCATAAGAAGGTTCATTTCCACTCTAGTTTTGTAATTCTTAATTCTATAGATAGGTCTCCCCAAATACAAATGTACCTGGCTTGTGAATACCTACATAAATTGTCAAAGGACCTGGTGAAGTCCATAAACTAGCTATAAACTAGATAGCAGCAATACTTTGCCTCTGTTTTGAATGTCAAATTTTGAAAACCCCAATAACATCCAGATTATTTTAGCCTGATGGCTGGAGACATACAAAAGTAGGTGGAACACTATCTACACCACTCTAGTCGACGTTTGGCATTGCACCTGGTGATCTTAGGCTTGTGTGCGGCTGCTCAGCCATGGAAACTCATGAAGCTCCCATTGAACAGTTCTTGTGCTGACGAGGCCGTTGGGAACTAAGTAGTGAGTGTAGCAACTGAGAACAGACTATTTGTACGTGCCATGTGCTTCAGCACTCAGTGGTCCCGTTCTGTGAGCTTGCCTACCACTTCGCGGCTGTGCCGTTGTTGCTCCTAGACATTTCCACTTAACAATAACAGCACTTACAGTTGACCAGGGCAGCTCCAGCAGAGCAGAAATTTGATGAACTGACTTGTTGGACAAGTGGCATCCTATGACAGAGCCATGGTTAAAGCAACTGTGCTCTTCAGTATGGGCCATTCTACTTGTAATGTTCGTCTATGGATATTGAATACCTGTGTGCTCGTTTTTATACACCTGTCAGCAACGGGTGTGGCTGAAATAGCCGAATCCACTCATTTGAAGGGATGTCCACATACTTTTGGCCTATTAGTTTATGATGTATGAAGCTACATGAAACAATTATAACTATTTTATTAAGTTACAGTTCATATAAGGAAATCAGTCAATTGAAATAAATGAATTAATATGGTCTCCCCTCATAAGGGGAGCCAGGCCCAGCCAATCAAAATGAGTTTTTCCCCACAAAAGGACTTTATTAGACAGAAATACTCCTCAATTTCTTCAGCTGTCCGGGTTGCTGGTCTCAGACGATCCCGCAGGTGAAGAAGGTCCTGTGCTGCCGTGGTTACAAGTCGTCTGCGGTTGTGAGACCGGTTGGACGTTTCGCCATATTTTCTAAAACGACGTTGGTAGAGAAATTAACATTCAGTTCTCTGGCAACAGCTTTGGTGGATATTCCTGAAGTCAGCATGTCAATCTCACGCCCGCTTAGGGGGGAAATGTGCGAAATATTAGTTTGGTGATCCCTTTGCGTAATACCCAAGACTGCTTTGTTTTCAAATGTCAGCATGTAGATGAAACATAAGGCCAAAAACACGACTTTGAGAAAACCCGGCCTACAAGACCCATTTTTATCACCGCCCTGTCCTGAGACTGAGGGCCCGGAGACTAGCACTTTACCCGGGGGTGCGGCTTTGCCTTGTGGCGCTGAAATGAACATTCGAGGCCATCAAGCTACTATGCTCGGAGATAGATGAAATGAAAATGGAGGTAGTTGCTACGATTGAGGCCCGAATACAAGAGGTTTCTGATACTTTAAAAGCAGATTTAATTATCCTGTGAAACGAGACGGTGCCAGCTATCACATCCCTCAAAAGCTGTACACCATGACAATTGCAGCACTGGAGACCTCGGCTTCCAGTGTCTCTGACGTGACTACCTCCCTGGAGGCTGACGTGAAACGCCTGACTGTGGATCTGAAAAAGGTACAGTAGACCTATGTGAGCTTAGAGGGAGTTTCTTGTCGCAATAACCTGAGACTGGTATTGGTCCCAGAGTCCATGCCACGGATTTAATCTCTGGGCTGCTGAAGGATGTTCTCGCTATGGATGAGAAGCCCCTGATTGATCGTGCCCACCGGTCACTGCGCCCAAAGCCCCGGGACAGTGAGAGGCCCCGTGACATTAATCTTCGAGTGCACTTTTTCCATGAGGCCCCGGGACAGTGAGAGGCCCCGTGACATTAATCTTCGAGTGCACTTTTACCACTCTAAGCTTTCAAGGACAGAGCTTCTCTATCTACCGCAACTACTCCCCCACTGTGTCCAGGCAGCGTGTAGCTTTCGGGCAGGCTAATTGACTACTACGTGACCATCCAGGTATGAAGTGTGGACTGCGATTCCCAGCCCGTCTATGGCTTTCAAAGACTACACCTTCGATTCTCCGGAGGAGGTTACGGCTCACATTCAACGCCACATCAAGAAGTCTTGAACTTGCTTATAGATCAGCAACTGTTGCTTGCTAACTGTGGACAGTAACTAAGTAGCCCACCTGTGGTATAACTATGTTTAGTTATAACTGTACTATTCCTGTATAGTTAGGAGTCGATGTGATTGAATGTTTTGGTCATCCAGTGTGCTTGCCTTAACAGCATTCAGTCATTTTTATTAAGGGTTTACGTCATTTGTTTGTTTCCATGCTGTCTCATTGGCCTATTGAATTTGTTTACATATTGTCTCATTGACCCCGAAATATTTTCGGTTATTTGTTTACCGCATCCGTTTTGTCTCGACCCAGTAAACAGTAATGTTCAAAGGCTACAAGTTTTTGGGGAGTCTTCACTTCAATGTTGAACATTTGTAACGTCATTTATACCCACAAACTTTCAACGTTGCACAGACGTAGTTTTGTGGGCTTGACTGTACGCTGGCAAACTTTTTGGGGGGTCGTTTTAATACGATTTGCTTACTTGAAATTTGAGGTTTTTGGTTGAGATCCTCGGTACATTTGATTGAACTTTTTATTTTCCATCTCTTGTTTTGCTGCTTGATTCACTAACACAGAGCGCTACTTTAGAGGGCAGGACTGTGGGTTTAACACCGCACTCCCAAAGACATACTGTGCAAAGAAAACATGTTCTATTTAGGGTTATACCTCGTTTGGGGAGGTATTGTCTAGGAAGGAGGTTGAATTGTCCAGTTCTAATGTTATTTTCCTTTTAGTTTTTTTCCCCTTATTTTTTCCAAATATTACACCGTACATTGTTATTCTGAGACAAGTTATCCTGGCACTTTTGGGTATTCATTGCTTTCCCACCGTATGCCCTAATGACAGGGTTGTATAATAGGAGTGCTCAGGGTGGCCAAAATTATACCATCAAGGACATTTTGTGGAACATCAAAGTGGCTAACAACCCTGTGGCTAACAACACATTTAAAGGGTATGAACATAAATGTAGCATTTCTACAAGAGACTCACTTGAGGACTGGTGAGCACTTTAGGATTCGCAGGAACTGGGTTGGTCAACTGTTCCACTCTAACTTTTATAGTAAATCAAGAGTTGCTGCCATTTTGTTTGATAAAACTACTCCCTTTGTTGCTTTTGAGGTTATTCCTGATCCTAAGGGACGATACGTCATAGTAACTGGTAAACTGTTTACTACCCCTCTTGTTTTGGCTAATGTTTATGCTCCCAATTGGGATGATAAGTTTAAATTCTACCTTATGATCTGATATACCCAATTTAGATTCCTATTTGTTGATGTTAGAGGGACTTCAAATGTACAATATCCCCAGTTCTTGACTGGTTATCCCCAGTTCTTGACTGGTTATCCCCAGTTCTTGACTGGTTATCCCCAGTTCTTGACTGGTTATCCCCAGTTCTTCAAGTCATTGCAAAGATCTTCGGGCCCATCTAAATGTGCCCTACTTATTTAATATTTTCTTCAGAAATATGATATGTGTGATGCCTGGTGTTTACTACACCCTACAGATAGACAGTATTCCTTTTTTTTTTCTCATGTTCATCAAACATACTCCCGCATTGATGACTTCTTTTTGGACAACAAACTTCTGCCTAAACTTGTTCCTATGAGTATTGTTTTTTTCCCTGACCATTCACCATTAGTGCTTGAGCTATAGTTTCCCCAGCAACCTCCTATGTGTTATCAACAGCGTCTTGATTCCATTTTACTCTCAGATGAGTTTGTCAATTGAATTTCTTCTGTAATTACCTTATTCCTAGAATTTAATTCAACCCCAGGTATGTCCTGCTCTTCCATATGGGAGTCCCTCAGAGCAAACCTACGTGGCCCAATTAGTTCTTACACAGCCAACAAAAATCACCCTCAGCGGCTTTGAGACCTGAGCAAAGTACAGTAGAGCTACATTGGATGAGAAGTATGCTACAGATCCTTCCTCTGATCTATATAAAGAACGCCAGCTACTCCCAATCTGAATTTGACGAGCTCTCGACCAGACAAGCTGAACAATTACTCTTACGAGCTCGATACAGAGTGTATGAGCAAGGCGACAAGGCCAGTAAATTCCTTGCACAACCAGATCCGTAAATCCGAGGCATCACGTTTAATCCCACAAATAAGGACCCTGTCTGACGCTACCACAGTTATACATAAAGAGATCAGTGATCAATTCTATTCAATTCAAACAATTTTTCTCTGTGCTATAAACCTCTGAATCTCTTCAAGACCCTTTGCTGATTGATTCATTCTTCGATGGTCTGAATATGCCTTCAATTGATACAGACTACCATGACGGTTAAGAAGAAGAATTTACACCTGAGGAGATTGCAACTGCAGTATCCTCAATGAAAAGTAGTAAATCACCAGGTCCTGACGGTTTTCCAAACAAATTTTATAGGACGTTTTCCGGTCTGCTTTGCCCATTCCTGTCTCGATTATTTGCAGACTGCCTTAATTCATCAAAGCTAACACCTAGTCTTTATCAGGCTTACATTTCATTACTATTAAAGAAAACAAAGATCCCCTGGAATGTGGATCTTATCGCCCAATCTCGCTTTTAAACTGTTATTACAAAATCCTAGCCCTTAAACATCCATATGGAAGGCTCGCTGCACCAAGTAATACACTCTGACCAGAATGGCTTTATGAGAAATTGGCATTTGTTTTTCAATATTAGACACCTTATGAATATACTGTACTCCCCAGGGTTGGGAGACCCAGAGGTGGTGGTCTCACTCAATGCGGAAAAAGCTTTTGACCACGTTGAGTGGGACTACCTAACAGCCGCCCTTTATAGATTTGGCTTTGGTCCCAAATTCATTGCGTGGGAAAATAGTCTTTATTTCTCTCCCATGGCTTCAGTACGGACTAGCAACTTGTTCTCTGACTATTTTCCCTTGCACCGCGGATCCAGACAGGGTTGTCCACTATCCCCATTGTTATTTGCTTTGGCAATTGAGTCCCTTACCATCACACTGTGGTCTAATGAGGCTGTTCAAGGTATACTCAGGACGGGCTTAGAGCAGAATGTCTCGCCATATGCTGACAACCTCCTTTTGTTTATCTCCAACCCTGATACCTCATTACCTTATCTATTATATAAAATAGAAAAATATATTTGAATTTTTTTTTTTACTTTCATTTGGTCCAGCGGATGGTCAGTCTATGGCCATGACTGTCTGTGAGTGTGAGTGGTTACATTTCTCCACCCCTATCCATATTGCCCTTTAACCTCTGTACCCTTCTGCCCAGTGTGTTTAACTTGTGTAAAATACAGTATCTTTATAGGTAAAAAAATAATAATAATAATAATAATAATGTTTTACTTGCATATATTATTTAGATTGTTTATTGTGTTGTCTTATTTTGTATGTAAAACTGAATAAACAGAGTTTAAAAAAACAAACAGACATAAGTGTGAGATGGGGAGCATTACCTTCTTAAGCCCACAGTCGAAAATGTCTGGGCGGCTGATGTCGAAACAAAGGAGCACCGCGTCAGAGTCACTATAACAGAGAGGCCTCACGTTGTCATAGTAGGGAGAACCTAGAGGAGAGGAGAGACACTTGTTAACAGGGGTCCAAGACAACATGAAGCAAATGCTTCAATGGAGAGCTTACAATGAAAGACAAAAAAAATACTTCGTCAAAACCACCTCCACAAACACTATATTGGGTAGACTGTTTTTCTTTTCTAAATATAATGCAGGAAGGAGACATCATATTTATTTAATAGAGAGAGAGAGAGAGAGAGAGAGAGAGAGAGAGAGAGAAAGAGAGAGAGAAAGAGAGAGAGAAAGAGAGAGAGAAAGAGAGAGAGAAAGAGAGAAAGAAAGAGAGAGAGAAAGAGAGAGAGAGAAAGAAAGAGAGAGAGAGAGAAAGAGAAGAGAAAGAGAGAGAAAGAGAGAGAGAAAGAGAAAGAGAAAGAGAGAGAGAGAGAGAGAGAAAGAGAGAGAGAAAGAGAAAGAGAAAGAGAGAGAGAGAGAGAGAGAGAGAGAGAGAGAGAGAGAGAGAGAGAGAGAGAGAGAGAGAAAGAGAGAGAGAGAAAGAGAAAGAGAAAGAGAGAGAGAGAGAGCAGGGATTAACTTGGGGGGGATATCACTTCTCATACTGAGCTGGGCTGTACAATGCTGTCCCTTTCCTCTCTCTTTTCCCTCTCATCCTCTCCCCTATTGGTCTTTCAGAGGGGGAGATGAGGACAACCACGGCACTAAATCCACAATGATCTTTTTTAGCAGTGGATTAGGCAAGTGGAACAGAACAGTGAGGCTGGCTGGGGGCGGCAGAGCAGGCAGATGCTCCTACTCATGTGCTCGGAATCCTTAAGCAACTATTTCCCCCTCTCTCTCTCTCTCTCCCCTCTAAACGCCTCCTTGTCCTCCCCCCACTCAGCACAGCGCAATACCTCCAGTCCCTCTGCCGTTACCACAGCAACAGCCTTGGAATCCTCCATATGCATAAGGCATTCCCCCCACCCCTCCTTAAAGGCTGGCCGCAACTGCCAATCAATCATTTTACACATCCCGCAAACACACTGCTGTGCCTTACTGCCCACCCACCCACCTACCCTGCTTCCTGCTCTACACATTCCTCTGTTAAAACAATGTTGAGGCGCACACACATGCATGAAAACGCCTGCACACATGTATAAGGGCACACACACAGTCAAGCATGCACACCACGCACACACACACACACACACACCCCTTGGTTACTTGAGTCTCTCGTTCACTTTGTTTATTGGTTATATTCGGCATCAGTGAAAGGTTATTCTCACATCATAGTCTAATCGAAGGGAAAATGAGAGGCTCGAAGGGATAATCTTGTTCCAATGGGCAGCTAATGGGTATAATTGATCTATATTTCCCATTATGGCTATGAATACCACAATAGCCGATGGCGCCACCGTTCATTACCTATTCCATTTATCCAAGCCAACGTATGTACAGTGTGATGTACAGAACAACACTGTATCACCGACTCCAAAAGAGCACAATGAACACGGGCGCGTGTTCATATAGATCAGTCCATAAATAGTTAATGATTCTCCACATTATCAAAGGGTGCAATTGAATTAGCCCGCTGCTGTGAGACGTGTTTGGAATAATGACAAGCTGTGGTAGAATATCTGAGTAGCTTTAATGTTCTGTGTCGCTACTGTAGCCGGGAACAATGGGACTGGCGCGTTGTATCGCAAAACACTTCCCGTCCGCAGCTATGCCTTTTGGAGAAGGCTACGGTCGTTCCGTCGTAAGGGTGTTTCCTCAGCTCACTCCTGACCATCGAGTGACCGGGAGAGCACGTACTTTGAGCTACCGGAACAATATCAAACAGATCCTGCTCGTCGACTTGTGCTATTTAGTGCACAGGAGGTAGCACAGTCCATCAACCCTCTCGGTTTAGGTTTCAAGTCGTATGTAGAGGAGAGACATGGCATGTATCGTCCAACGCACTGCTTACTTGCAGGTTCCTTCTCGACAACAAGAAGAAATAATAAAAGATAAGAACACAGACAAAAAGTAAATGGCTCAGTAGAATAGAATAAACATTTTAGCATAAGTATAATACAGGAAGGAACCATTTATTGTCCAATATTTACATGTGTTTTGGGGAAAGGGAAATTGGGCAGAAAGTGATTCAAATGTACAGTATTCAGCAACCATACTAAGAGTTTGATAGCAGCAGATGTGATGTGTGTGTAGTATAAATGAATGTGTGTGTGTCATAAATATAGATATTACATTATCATTACGATATTATGATTTACATTATGACATTAAGAAACAGTCAAGACACACAAATAATATCAGACCAATTAATTAAGGCAGTTCAAAGGCAGGGACAAAGACCGATTGTCATTATCCTGATCAGTGTGTCCGTCAGTGTCTGCATGGAGGTGGCTAGCCGAGCATCCCTCTGCCTCCCAAAGAAGATTAAGAGGTGAGTGTGTGTGTGTGAGGCGTGGGTGTGTCGGGGAAGAAGAAGGGCAGTCACGGACCGAGGAGCCCAGCGTGTGACTCTGCATTAAATGACCACTGATTTAAATGCAGAGATCGATAGACAGGATGCAAACAGGTGGCTGGGGAGCCATTTCAATGAAATGCGGGCAAATTACTCAGCAGAAGAGGGATGAGCGAGGGGGGACACACACATGTCCTTAGGAATGACCTGCTGTTATGACCAACTGGGCTTTGAACACAGATCTCTTGTATATGTAGCAAGACATTGTTAGCCACTGAGCTATGGCCTAGGTATCCTGTCCCCCAGTAGCTGTAGGGGGGAGGGAGGGAGGGAGGGAAGAAGGGAGGGAGGAATGGATTGATGGAGGGAAGAGGGAGGAAGGGGGGAGAGGGAAGAAGGGAGGGAGGGAGGCGGGGGAGGAGAGGGAAGAAGGGAAGGAGGAATGGATGGATGGAGGGAAGATGGAGGGAGGCGGGGGGGGAGGAGAGGGAAGAAGGGAGGGAGGAATGGATGGATGGAGGGAAGAGGGAGGCGGGGGGAGGAGAGGGAAGAAGGGAGGGAGGAATGGATGGATGGAGGGAAGAGGGAGGGAGGGAGGGAGGCGGGGGGGAGGAGAGGGAAGAAGGGAGGGAGGAATGGATGGATGGAGGGAAGAGGGAGGGAGGGAGGGAGGCGGGGGGAGGAGAGGGAAGAAGGGAGGGAGGAATGGATGGATGGAGGGAAGAGGGAGGGAGGGAGGCGGGGGGGGAGGAGAGGGAAGAAGGGAGGGAGGAATGGATGGATGGAGGGAAGAGGGAGGGAGGGAGGCGGGGGGGAGGAGAGGGAAGAAGGGAGGGAGGAATGGATGGATGGAGGGAAGAGGGAGGGAGGGAGGCGGGGGGGGAGGAGAGGGAAGAAGGGAGGGAGGAATGGATGGATGGAGGGAAGAGGGAGCTAGGGAAGGAGTGTGGCTGTCAGTGGCAGATCACAGTGAGTCCTCCACTACCATTAATTCTTCACAGAAGCAGCACTTTTCCTCTGCTCTTTCACAGGCTTCTCCTCTGCTACAGGCTGACAATGCCACCACAGCCATACAACACCCTGTACAATGGAGTTCTCAGGATGTCTGATTTTCCACGTATCAGAAGATTGCTATATATTAATGTTGTTCCTTGAGATGGTTAACTTTTCTCCAGACGCTGTGAAAGAGCCGACACACCACTGAAAGCACAGATCCTAACTACGAGCCACATGTTCTCTCTCGCTCACAACTTCACTTTCCTCTCCTCCACTCTGCTCCTCCCTCTTTCCGCTGCTTACAGATGGATACTTCCCTATGCATGAAACACAGACGGTCCTCCCTCTTTCCCTGCTTACAGATGGATACTTCCCTATGCATGAAACACAGACGGTCCTCCCTCTTTCCCTGCTTACAGATGGATACTTCCCTATGCATGAAACACAGACGGTCCTCCCTCTTTCCCTGCTTACAGATGGATACTTCTCTATGCATGAAACACAGACGGTCCTCCCTCTTTCCATGCTTACAGATGGATACTTCTCTATGCATGAAACACAGACGGTCCTCCCTCTTTCCCTGCTTACAGATGGATACTCCCCTATGCATGAAACACAGACGGTCCTCCCTCTTTCCCTGCTTACAGATGGATACTTCCCTATGCATGAAACACAGACGGGGGGGATTCAGTAGAAAGAAAGAGGAAAAAGAGAAAAAGAAGAAGAGAAAACTAAAGCGGTATCACCATTCCTGTCATGGCTGTGGCTGGACTCAATCACCACTACCGCCTGAAGTGGTGTGTAAAGGGGTGGAAAGTGGGCCAGTATTGTGGAAGTGGGATGGAAGGATGAAAGGATAGTGGAATTGGACTGGCCTGTCCCAATATCCACACTAGCCTACTACTAAGCAACGCATTGGGCATGAATTCTAAAAGGTATACATACTAGTGTGAATATTTGGATGCTTCGTCGTACATCCAGGTGGGGGAGGGGCAGAGACGCAGTCTACTTTGGGGTGTTTTATATTAATCAAAGAGTGAGTTCCTTCATGGTTCTGCCTAATAATCCACGTCATTACCCTACAATTCATTTAGAAAGAGGAAAAGAGGGCATTCCGAAGGTCAGGCAGATTAATGATGCAGACTGAGAGCTGGGATGACTCACTGGGTTTTGGGATGTAACTATCCTGACATATCCACCCCTAAGGGCTGCAGTCTGCTGGGCTGATAACTATCTCACAACAACAAAACAGTTTGGGAATCGTAAAAACAACCCATGCCCATCCAATCCTAAAACAACCCATGCCCATCCAATCCTAAAACAACCCATGCCCATCCAATCCTAAAACAACCCATGCCCATCCAATCCTAAAACAACCCATGCCCATCCAATCCTAAAACAACCCATGCCCATCCAATTTCCATTGGAAATGATTAGTATCCACCCTGACATCACAGGAGCAAGCCTTGACACACTTCAGAGTTGGGGTCAATTCCATTTCAATTCAGTCAGTTCCCTATCCAAACAGAAATTCCAATTCATTTTCAATGAGAATTGGTATTTCAGTTTACTTCCTGAATTGCAATGGGATTCACCCAAACCCTGACTCGTTCCCCATATCCCCTGCTTCCCTACGAATGTGTTATAATACATGAATAGAATCGGTTGATATTTCCTATCATTTCTTAATGGTCTTGGAATGTTTTACTAGCATAATGCAGAATGTCTCATCAGCTAAATGTCTGTGGACTGTAATATAGATGCATATATCAATGTAATGTATTTATCAAACAGGTTAGCCTAATCATTTTATAATATATCTTGACAGTACAAAGCCTGGTATCAGAAAGTCCATTTGAAAGACCCTCAATCACTCTGAAACCTAACACCAAACATTGTAGATCATCATTTACTTTTCATGAGTTACAGCCACTCTGTGTGTGTGTGTGTGTGTGTGTGTGTGTGTGTGTGTGTGTGTGTGTGTGTGTGTGTGTGTGTGTGTGTGTGTGTGTGTGTGTGTGTGTGTGTGTGTGTCCGTGTGGAGCTAAGTGTCAGGAAGACCCAGTCCCTCTTCCACCCCTCTCTCTCTCTTGCATGCCGAACGGGCCAGTGTACTGATTAAAACCAGCGGATTGATTTTAGCCAGTAAATCCCAGAGAACCCGTTGGAGAGAGCTGCCACGAAACCCAATGATGAGATCAGTCCAATCAATGGTGAGGAGCATAACTAATGAGGAGAGACTCACTCAGTGAGAGAGCATCAGGCTGGCATAGAAATATAACCACTAGAACAGTAATTCCTATTCAAGTCAATTGAATGGTTGTCCTTTCTAGTAATTATATGTCTATGGCCACAGCAGCAGAGCTCATACAATTCTAACATATTACAGTTATGGGGTCAATCTGTGGCATGCATGAGGCATGATGGCCATCAGATAGGCAGAACTGCCTGTCACGACCATGCAGTATGTTAGTTATCTGGCGGATATTTTGTTTCCAATATGGACACTGGCTGCTGTCAGTCACAAAGAGACAAAGAAGAGGGGGATGGAGAGAGAAAGAGGGGGAGAGCAAGGGCGGGATAGTGAGGGCGGGGGAGAGAAAGAGAGAACAGACGGTCATTTTCTTAGATGATTTTTTAAAAAGTCTAAGCAGTTGGGGGGGGTTCTACAAAGCTAGCATGTGGATTTGTGTTGACATGTTCATACCATGGATCATTTAGCTTTTTAATGTTAGTAGGTATTCAAAAAAGAATGAACAATTATCTGATAAAATATTTAAGTTTGCCTTTACTACTATAGCCATTAGAAACGCATTGAAAAACACATTCATAAAGGGCAAAAAAGACAGTCAAAAAATAAATCATAACGAATAAGATTTAAGACTCTGTCTTATATCTAGGAGATCAGGAAAATGTTTTTTTGGGTGGGGGACAGATGTTTAACCCCTTATTTTTGTTGCCACAATACTACCTCCATACTTCCATTCATTTGTTTGGGTTGCCTTCAGCCGACCCGGAGAACACCATCATGTTTGTGAGAGTCTCATCTTTCTATTTTACCAAGAAGGGGAGTGATGGAGTGCTGCACCAGATGACCTGGCCTCCACAATCCCCCGACCTCAACCAAATTGAGATGGTTTGGGATGAGTCGGATCGCAGAGCGAAGGAAAAGCAGCCAACAATTGCTCAGCATATGTGGGAACTCCTTCAAGACTGTTGGAAAAGCATTCCATGTGAAGTTGGTTGAGAGAATGCCAATAGTGTTCAAAGCTGTCATCAAGGCAAAGGGTGGCTATCTGAAGAATCTCAGATATAAAATATATTTGTTTAAAACTTTTTTGATTACTACATTATTCCAAATGTGTTATTTCATAGTTGTAATTCTAAAATGTAGAAAATAGTATTTTTTAAATAAATAAAAAACAGGGCCTCCCGGGTGGTGCAGTGGTCTAGGGCACTGCATCGCAGCGCTAGCTGTGCCACCAGAGACTCTGGGTTCGCGCCCAGATAAAATAACATAAGGAAAAACCCTTGAATGAGTAGGTGTTCTAAAACTTTTGACCGGTAGTGTAAGCACGATGTGATGGATTGCGACACAGCCCATGCATTGATTTTTTTATTATCTTTATTATGCACGGGTGCGTCAATAGCCTCTTAAGGATTCATTTGGATTTTGGCAGGTATTTTTAAAAGGTGGACTTGATGTGCACCTTAGAATAGTTTTTAAAGTCGCTTTAGCTATGATTTCAGTGTTTGGGTGGTTGAAATGCAGGTCATAGACTGCTACATAACTACCATATCTCACTGAGTTTCTCATCTGCTCCAAAAACCTTCTGATACCTCCCTCTGCCAAATCCACTGGCTCTTCCCACTAACACCTCCCTCCTTCTACCCTCTGCCCATCAACGGGCACTGTGCCACTCAGTCCGACCAATCAGATCAGAGGCCAGGGCTCGGATTAAAAAAGAGCCAGAGATTTGCACTGAAACAAATTACATTCACTATTTTTACGTTTCATTCTGTTCATGGGGACAACACATGCAGAGTGGACGACGATGGCGGTGGTAAACATGACTTTAAATAGGCTCCAAGTGGGTCTCTTACACAAAGGATTTACAATATCCACTATGAATGCAGCCAAAGGGTACTAATACATATTAATAATCACAGGCTCAGCCATACTGGCCTACTGTAGCCAACAGACACATATCTAGAGTAGGGTATCTGAGTATGGAATAAGATATAGGCTATAGGTTGGTCATCATGCTCTATGTAAATAACATTAAGGTAACATTAAGTTGTTACAGTGTGCTGACGGCCAAACCATACTGATTCTGCTAATAATAAGCCTTCCTGACCCACTGTAGCTAACACATATCTAGAGTAGCCTACAGTGGTATCTGTATATCTAGAGTACCCTACAGTGGTATCTGTATATCTAGAGTACCCTACAGTGGTATCTGTATATCTAGCGTAGCCTACAGTGGTATCTGTATATCTAGCGTAGCCTACAGTGGTATCTGTATATCTAGCGTAGCCTAGAGTGGTATCTGTATATCTAGCGTAGCCTACAGTGGTATCAGTATATCCAGAGTAGCCTACAGTGATATCTGTACATCTAGAGTAGCCTACAGTGGTATCTGTATATGTAGAATAGGGGGAGTATAGAATGAGATCTGTGTATAGAATGAGATCTAGGTACTGTATCTAGGCTAGATGTGTGGATCATCATTGATGTGTGTCCTGGAGGGAGGGCGGTGTGTGTGTGTGTGTGTGTGTGTGTGTGTGTGTGTGTGTGTGTGTGTGTGTGTGTGTGTGTGTGTGTGTGTGTGTGTGTGTGTGTGTGTGTGTGTGTGTGTGTGTGTGTGTGTGTGTGTGTATCTGGGAGGGAGGGCAGCAGTGTGAGGGGGGATATGAACAGGTGCAGCTTGGCAGAGTATATCAAGGTTATCAGTTAGCCACTTGTTTTCAGGTCAATGGTTTTACAGGAGGGCCCTGGGGAGGTTTTACACCAACACCGTGACTCCATGCTGCACTCAGTTAGCCTAACATACAATGTAGTTAGCATAATAACATACTGTAGGCCACAGGGTACACTACTCAGTTAGCACAACATATAGTAGGCCAGTGGTTTTAAAACCTCTCCTCGGGGACCCCCAGACATGTAAAAATGTAGTTGTAGCCCTGAACTCGCTCACCTGATTCAGGTAATTAATGTATAATTAGTTGAGAAGTTAAAATCAAGTTTGCCATCTCTGGAAAAGTTCAATTACATAGAAAGGATGGGGGTTCCGGAGGAGAGGTTTTGAAAACCCATGCTGTAGGCTAGTGTCAGTAGGCGACACGAGCAGGATTCTATGACGTAGTACACACTACACATACATCAATATTGTGCAGCCACATAATAAGACTGTGGGTGTGCTGTGCTTTCAGGCGTTGCTATGATATAGTAAGTCATGTCACTAATGTATCAATGTTCAACACAGTCCAAAGAAAGAGCTAAAGGCCGGCGGCCCTGAGTGCGAATACTTCAGGCCACTGTGACGCAGGTCATATAGAGGGATGATATAGCATGAAGGGTGTTGTTACCTGATGTGTCCCACAGACTGAGCTCGACGCGCTGTTCCTCCAGTTCCAGACACGCGGTGTAGTTCTCAAACACCGTGGGCACATAAGTCTACGGAGAGAAGCAACATAACCTCATCCCTGCTACTACTGATGGAATGTATCATTTCATAATTAGGACCTACATGAAAGGAAGCTCTCTAATGTGAAAATAGTACAAATGTGGGTGTAACTAATTGGTAGGCTAGTCCAATAAGCAATTATGCAGTAAATCATGTCTGTCTCTATACGCATGGAATATTTAAAAAAAGCGGAAAAAGTGGACAAATGAACTATTTAAATGAATGGGGGGGGGGGGAAATGATGCATGATTATATATGGTTTATATGCGTGATTATATATGGTTTATATAAGCACATTTAATATGATGATCAGAAAGAAGCGTACAGTAGAAAAGTTTATATAATCCAACGTGAAAACTGAATTCTTGGAAATGCGCATCGTGTAGCAGCTATAGCAGCCTCTAGCTGAAGCGGAAATCAATCCATTATCAATTGGAATACATTCCTAACTTTCCAAAAACATTTCTTAGGGTTATCAAACCCACAGAGGCATCTACTAAATCAATATGGATGCTCTGCAGAACATATACGATTTGTATCTTAAAATGTCAGTATTGCAAATATTAGCATACCTCTGGATAGCAATCCTTCGCGAGGACTTGCAAAATCGCCGTTTTTCCGCATTGAACATCGCCAACAAGAACCAGTTTACATCTCACCACCAACGGCTGCGTATTTCTCCTTTCCTTCATATTTGTAACGTTAAAGAAGAAAAGACTTCAAAGAAAATGAGTAAAACACGCGAAACCCCAAAGAAAAACGGTCCTCGGTCACGTAAAAGCACTGTAGCCTATTCCCGACGTGTGGTTTACTCCTAAACTGATGCCTGCAGTTGATGTGAGAAAAAGAGGCAACACTGCGTCTCTTTATACTGAGCTCACAGACAATATGCGCGCGGTTCTCCTGACTCTCTAGCGTTCCTTTCACTGCCCCACAGTTCTATTCTCCCCGACGACTCAAATGAAATGGATTATTTGTCCTTATAATCAATTATATAATACAGATTGTTATAGAAGGCTACCTAAAAACCCAAAGAATAATCAACCTAAAATTATTATTACTAGGTTTATGCAGAAGACAGTTAAACTGAACTGTAGTCTTTTCTCTAGGGCCTAGATTAGTCAAGGAGGGAATACCTGTGCTGTAGAGATCCAAGTCAAACACAAATCTGCAACAACAACAAAAAACATTACCTTTGTAACTAACCATAAATCTTACGATCTCCAATGGCAGTTCTTTTAACATATTTTTCAATTTGCATTTCATTACACTCAAGAGGCTACAGTATTAGTATGTTGGTCACTCATTAAATCGAGTCGGTCTATTATTCCTCAGAACATAGTGAGGTCTGTTGCTCTAGGACTAGGCTTTGCAGACACAAATGAAATCATTAGATGGACTTAACTCTGCTAGATCAACAGATCAATAAGCACCACAATAGAGTCAACAGACCCTTTCCACTGTTAGATAATTAGTCTGCTTTCATCAGCACCACAGGCTCAAATTACTGGGTAGAGTCTGTCTCAGGACAGGCTCAATCTAATTTGTCTGGAGAAATACGACAGTAATTACGTTTTCTAAGCATTCTAAGCAGTAAGTTAATTAATAAACCATCATCTTTTCATAGATTTCTTTTCAACGAGTAGTTGGAGCTCCGATCCTTGATTTCTCATCCATCTATTTAACTGTAGTGGTCAACTTCACAAAGGAAATAGCTAATAAGAAAAAACTGTTAGGTTAGTGATGATGATCTGTTGACTCTTCCCAAAACTAGAGCACTCACTTCTGTCATCATGAAGTGCTTTGAGAGGCTAGTTAAGGACCATATCACCTCCACCTTACCTGACAACCTAGACCCACTACAGTTCCCATATTGCCCCAACAGATTCATGGATGACGCAATCACTATTGCATTGCACACTGCCCTATCCCACCTGAACAAGGGAAATACCTATGTAAAAATGTTGTTCATCGACTACAGCTCAGCCTTCAACACCATAGTGCCCTCCAAGCTCATCACTAAGCTCAGGGCCCTAGGTCTGAACCCCTACCTGTGCAAAATGGGTCCTGGAATTCCTGACGGAACGACCCCAAGTGGTGATGGTAGGCAACAACACCTCTGCCATGCTGATCCTCAACACGGGGGACAGGGGTGCGTGCTCAGCCCCCTCCTGTACTCCCTGTTCACCAATGACTGCGTGGCCATGCACGTCTCCAACTCAATCATCAAGTTTGCTGACGACACAGCAGTGGTAGGCCTGATTACCAACAACAACAAGACAGCCTACAGGGAGGAGGTTAGAACCAGGAAAATAACCTTTCCCTCAACGTCAACAAAACAAAGGAGCTGATCTGGGTCAAAAGCATCAAGTTCCTCGGCGTGCACATCTCTGACAGCCTGAAATGGTCCCTTCACACAGACAACATGGTGAAGAAGGAGCAACAGCACCTCTTCAACCTCAGGAGGCTGAAGAAATTTGGCTTGGCCCCTAAGAACCTTCTACAGCTGCACCATTGAGAGCATTGAGAGCATCCTGTCGGGCTGTATCACCGCCTGGTATGGCAATTGCACCATCTGTAACTGTAGGGTGGTATGGTCAGCCCAACGCATCTCTGGGTGATGCCCACCAGGACATCTACAGCAGTGTCACAGGAAGGCCAAGAAGATCATCAAGGTCCTCAGCCACCCGAGCTAAGGCCTGTTCACCCCGCCACCATCTAGAAGGCGGAGACAGTATAGGTATATCAAAGCCGGGGCTGAGAGACTGAGAGAGAAACAGCTTCTATCTCCAGGCCATCAGACTGTTAAACAGTCACCACTAACCTTAGTCACTGTTCTAGCCGGCTACCACCCTATGTTTTTATTATTATTTATATTTTTTATTTAACCTTTAACCTTTACTTAACTAGGCAATTCAGTTAAGAACAAATTCTTCATTGAACACTGGTTACTTTAATAATGTTTACATACAAAACAAACCATTACATGTATATATATTTATTCTCGTCTCTGATATTTTCTTATTTTTATGTATTTTTTTGAGTATGTGTGTATTGTATTTTTTATTTTTGTATTATTATTGCTAGGTATTACTGCACTGTTGGAAGTAGAAAGAAAAGCATTTCGTTGCACCTGCGATAACATCTGCAAATCTTCTCATGCGACCAATAAAATTGGATTATATTTGATTTGAATGGATGCAATTTCCACTTCCCAATTTGCGTTGAAGCCCTATGATCTGGTGGATGTGTATCAGGGGGTGTTGTGATCCAAAAGTATTGCTTGTCTATTGACTGCAAATCATGTTGAATTTCACACGTCGGATCAAATTGAGCTTTATATAGCTCATAGCTTTATCTCAATTGCCCACACCCATGGGAAACTGGCACCTGGTAGGTCACGGTTCAATCTTACACATGCATTGAGGAAAAAGCCTTGCTTTCACCTCCCAATTGATTAATGGTTAACAAATAACAATCCGACCCATGTCTGTGTTCAGAGTTTTGGTTTGGTACACAGAGGTGTACCCCATGCTGTTTGAGTGTCTCACCAGATAGTTGAGATATTGTGAGAGAGGCTATAGGAGCAATGACCCATGTCTGTATTCAGGATGTTGGTAGTGTATTTCATGCAGTTTGAGCTGACCAGCAGATAATGAGATAAATAACGGTCTGTTTGAAAGGGGGTCATATAAAACGTTGCCATACATTTTTTACAGGTAACATACCACATCTTCTGTCTGAAATGGTTAATAGAGAGATGGTGAAATGGTCACAGAAGTGTATTCCATGCTATTGAAGTAGATGAGCAAAAAAAGGCTGTAGGAGGTGCCAAGACAAAGGTGTATTCCATGATATTTTGGTTGGTTGAGCAGAGAAAATATTAGAGGAATAGTGAAACAGTGAGAGAGGCTTTAGGCCGGTGCCAAGACCTCCTGCTGGGGACCCAGAAGCCGCAGTGAGTCGAGTTGGAAGTTACGCCTCTAATCATCCAGAGAGACAGACGTTACATTTCACACCTCAAGGTTACTGTATGTAAAGTGGTCTTAACACAACGAACTGGACATTAAAAGACAAAAGTCGATTAATATAACCCTCCTCCCTAGTGGGTTCAAATCCATGTCCACTGCCTGTCTCTGCTACAAGACTGTGTTAGCCCGGTGAACTAAAGCCTAGGGCTAGGCATTAGCTTGGGGAGCTGACTTGACTAGTTAAATAAAGGTTAAATAAATAAAAAAATTGTGTAAATCTTCAGCTAAATCAAATCAAATTTTATTTGTTACATACACATGGTTAGCAGATGTTAATGTGAGTGTAGCGAAATGCTTGTGCTTCTAGTTCCGACAATGCAGTAATAACCAACGAGTAATCTAACCTAACAATTTCACAACAACTACCGTAAACACACAAGTGTAAAGGGATAAAGAATATGTACATAAAGATGTATGAATGAGTGCTGGTACAGAACGGCATAGGCAAGATGCAGTAGATGGTATATAGTACAGTATATACATATGAGATGAGTAATGTAGGGTATGTAAACATATAAAAGTGGCATTGTCAGGCTAGGTTACTCATCACCACCTCTGAACCACCTCCGTCATAACTAGCTAAATTAACTTATCTGTCAACCTCAACCAATCATTCCCCTCTTAGTTGAACGGCTCTGTTGGGCCAAAGCAATCTGATGTTTGTCTGAATTTGACAGCCTAATACATCTTGTTTCCCTCACGCACAGCCCTGATTGAAGGAAATATATAAATAGGGACAAGGTATACATATTTGAAAATACTAATTCCTTCAAGTACTTTTCCATCAAACATGATGTTAGCTATATACAGTTGATGTTGGAAGTTTACATACACTTTGGTTGGAGTTATTAAAACTAGTTTTTCAACCACTCCACACATTTCGTGTTAACAAACTACAGTTTGGCAAGTCGGTTAGGACATCTACTTTGTGCATGACACAAGTAATTTCTCCAACAATTGTTCACAGTCAGATTATTTCACTTATAATTCACTGTATCACAATTCTAGTGGGTCAAAAGTGTACATACACTAAGTTGACTGTGCCTATAAACAATTTGGAATATTCCAGAAAATGATGTCATGGCTTTAGCAGCTTCTTTTAGGTTAATTGACATCATTTGAGTCAAATGGAGGTGTAACTGTGGATGTATTTCAAGGCCTACCTTCAAACTCAGTGTCTCTTTGCTTGACATCATGGGAAAATCAAAAGAAATCAGCCAAGACCTCAGAAATAAATAGTAGACCTCCACAAGTCTGGTTCATCCTTGGGAACAATTTCCAAATGCCTGAAGGTACCACATTCATCTGTACAAACAATAGTACGCAAGTATAAACACCGTCATAGCGCTCAGGATGGAGACGCGTTCTGTCTCCTAGAGATGAACATACTTTGGTGTGAAAAGTGCAAATCAATCCCAGAACAACAGCAAAGGACCTTGTGAAGATGCTGGAGGAAACAGGTACAAAAGTATCTAGATCCACAGTAAAACAATCCTATGTCGACATAAACTGAAAGGCCTCTCAACAAGGAAGAAGCCACTGATCCAGGTCTGGTCTGATGAAACAAAAATTGAACTGTTCGGCCATAATGACCATCGTCATGTTTGGAGGAAAAAGGGGGAGGCTTGCAAGCCGAAGAACACCATCCCAACTGTGAAGCACGGGGGTGGCAGCATCATGTTGTGGGGTTATTTGCTGCAGGAGGGACTGGTGTACTTCACAAAATAGATGGCATTGTGAGGAGGTAAAATTATGTGGATATATTGAAGCAACATCTCAAGTCATCAGTTAAAGATTGGTCACAAATGGGTCTTCCAAATGGACAATGACCCCAAGCATACTTCCAAAGTTGTGGCAAAATGGCTTAAGGACAATAAAGTCAAGTTATTGGAGTGGCCATCACAAAGCCCTGACCTCAATCCTATAGAAAATATGTGGGCAGAACTGAAAAAGCGTGTGCGAGCAAGGAGGCCTACAAACCTGACTCAGTTCCACCAGCTCTGTCAGGGGGAATGGGCCAAAATTTGCCCAACTTATTGTGGGAAGCTTGTGGAAGGCTACATGAAAAGATTGTCCCAAGTTAAACAATTTAAAGGCAATGCTACCAAATACTACTTGAGTGTATGTAAACGTCTGACGCACTGGGAATGTGATGAAAGAAATAAAAGCTGAAATTAATAATTCTCTCTACTATTATTCTGAACTTTCACATTCTTAAAATAATGTTGTGATCCTAACTGACCTAAAACAGGGAATTTGTATTAGGATTAAATGTCAGGAATTGTGAAAAACTGAGTTTACATGTATTTGGCTAAGGTGTATGTAAACTTCCGACTTTAACTGTACGGCTATACGCAGACAAGTTATAGTTGTATGATTTTAATCATTATTAATTCAGCATTAATCATGATTGAATCATTACCGTTTTGTTTAATTCATGTGACCAACCAATACAGTTTCATAACATGTGACAGACCAACATCTCACGAGTCTTCTCCTCTCTAAGCTGAGACCTTGAAACTGAGATATCATTAGTTCGTTCTCAAAACAACGTCTGGTCGTACTGCCAAATTGTAGCTACTGATAGTTGATTTCTACAGTCAGGCACTTTTATAGAACATATAAATGTTTTTTTTAGAACAGCACAAACATTACAATTCCCATGACACTTTTCTGATCTGTTCTTGCCATAATATGGACTTGGTCTTTTACCAAATAGGGCTATCTTCTGTATACCCCCTCTACCTTGTCACAACACAACTGACTGGCTCAAACGCATTAAGCAGGAAATAAATTCCTAAAATTAACTTTTAACAAGGCACACCTGTTAATTGAAATGCATTCCAGATGACTACCTCATGAAGCTGGTTGAGAGGATGCCAAGAGTATGCAAAGCTGTCATCAAGGGAAAGGGTGGCCACTGAAGAATCTAAAATATAAAATCTATTTTGATTTGTTTAACACTTTTTTGATTACTCCATGATTCTATATGTGTTATTTCATAGTTGTGATGTCTTCACTATTATTCTACAATGTAGAAATAGTAAAAAATAAAGAAAAACCCTTTAAAGAGTAGGTGTTCTATAACTGGCCGGTAGTGTATATACATATAGTAGCATTCACATTGATATAGGGGCTAGGCCTACTTTAAATTGCATTATGGCTGAGCATGGACATGCTTAACATTGTGCCCTAATTAGTCAACACATATCTATTTTGTAACAACATCATAAAATAAAATACATTCGAAAATGATAGTTTCCCGAAGTGCATAATAGGCCTACCTGATGATACACGGTTGCTGTTTTAAATAAAACAAAGGATTTTCTCGAATTCATTGATGATCAGATATGTTTTAACGGGTTCTGTTGCGCTCAATTTACAGTTGATAGACTCCGTTAACACTGCTCCAAATCTAGACTATCCTCTTCTTTAACAATAGCCTGTATAGAAATCAAAACCTCTCTGGTGCTGCAGCATGCGCTCATACGTTGTCATGCTCTGTTATGTTTATTAAAAGATTCTGCTTGTCTCCAGTCATGTAAAACAATGAAATGCGTTTATTGTCCGAGGTGGAAAGTGTATATGAATCCACAGCCTTCTGGTGTCTTTGCCATGTAGGCTAATGCTTACAAAATGAAGAACAGTTTCTAAAACTACATCTCTAAAGGCTCTTGTCTGTCCTGGGAGTGAGGGTAAACATGTTCTCTGATATCCACTTCATGTTTTAATTATTATTTTGGGTACAGGGGAGGGTAAAAATATATTTTTCAAGTGTTCAGGGAGGGTAAAAATATACTTTACCGAAGGGAAGGCCATCCATTTTCCTTTCAGAGAGGTCAAATATTCTCCAGGCATCCCTCATTATAAATAATGTACAGTCCCTTACCTGCAGTCATGAAACACCAAGGAGATAAGACTCAAAAACTGTCATAAAAGTAAAGAAACCTAACCAGGTGTCAACAACAAGACTAAGTTAGCCAACATTAGCTAGCTTGATAGAAGCTGTTAAAGAGCCTTTTGGTCCTTGACTTGGCGCTCTGGTTTCACTTGCCATGCAGGAACAGAGAGAACAGTCTATCATTTGGGTGACTGGAGTCTTTGACAAATTTTGGGGCCTTCCTCTGAAGGCCTAGTATTTAGGATGTCAGAACGCGTGGTCCCAGTGTGTATGTAAACTTCTGACCCACTGGGAATGTGATGAAATAAATAAAAGCTGAAGTAAATCCTTCTCTCTACTATTATTCTGACATTTCGCATTCTTAAAATAAAGTGGTGATCCTAAATGACCTAAGACAGGGAATTTTACCTAGGATTACATTTCAAGAATTGTGAAAAACTGAGTTTAAATGTGTAAGGCGTATGTAAACTTCCAACTTCTACTGTAGGTTTGAAGGAGAGATGAATGATGAGAGAGAATAACAGATCAGATGGATGAATAGATTGAGGGATGGAGGGATGAATGAAGAGAGGGAATGAGCGATGGATTGACGGATGGATAGATAAATTGAGAAAGGGAGAGGAGAAAGGAATGGGTTGACCAAAACAGATGGGCATTGCCCTGCTCTGAGAGAGCAACAGATGCCACAGAAATGCCCCCAGAAACTCGGTGCCAGCCAGGCCACTAAACAACAGTAAATAGACAGATAGAGACAGGGACACAGGGCACATGAGCTCTACAATGCCACTAACCCTCTCTCACACACACACTCTTGCATGCATGCACGCACGCACGCACGCACACACACACACACACACACAAACACACAGGAGTCAGTGAGCCTTAGTGGTTGGGTTGTGTAGTGGATATGGGGTCAATGAGCTCAGCGACCAATCTCTTCGGAGCATTTGGCAGTCCTATGCTGAGGCTGCTATGTCTCATATGGCATGCATGCCAGGTCAAATGAGAGTAGGTGGATACAAGGGGTGATGTCATTATTTTTTGGACAAATCTATTTAATCACTCACTGGATTTCATAGCAGTCCGCTGTTTCAATTGGTTTCAGTTGGACATTTTAATATTTGTTAGATTTCCGCTCTTTGCCAGAATCTCTGGTCATGAATATTATCAGTCATTACCAAGACATTAAGTCACTCACATTAATTGTACAAGTATAGAAATCCGGTATTAATATTCCATTTAAAAATACAGAAATTGTATCAACTACTTACTGTACATTAGAAGGGGGTGTCAATAGAGATACATTACATTTAATTAATGTTCTATTTAATTGTATGGAGTCTCTGTGTTGGTCTCATAATACAGATGCTAAATCTGTCATTCTGCCCCTGAACAAGGCAGTTACCCCACTGTTCCTAGGCTGTCATTGAAAATAAGAATGTGTTCTTAACTGACTTGAAAAACAGTCAAGTTGTGCTTATGATTATATTTGTACAAAATATTCACCTGGCGTTGCAAGAACATTCCCAGAACACATTTAGTCTGTTCTTTAATAGTTCCTAACACATTTCTTTAGGTTGTGGTAACATTGTGGGGACATGGTAAGAGATATGTTGCCAAAAACACAAAAAACTGTCCACTTGTGGCGATGATTACAATGTTTCTATTAGGTTGGAAAAAAAACATTTGTCTGATGTTGTAAGAACATTCCAAGAATAATTTTTTATGTTCTATAAAAATTCCCAAAACACTAAAACTGTCGAGTTGTGCTGGCATTCAGATAATGTTTTAATGTTTGTATCAGGGTGCACAAACATTCCCTTGATGTTCCAAGAATGATGTTGTGTTCTTGTAAGTTTCCCAGAACCCAAAATCTGTCCAGTTGTGATGACATTCTTACAATGTTTCAATTAGGTTATTACATTTCTTGGCAACCATTCCAAGGATATTTCATTTCAAACGTTTTATAGAAAAATTGTTTGATCAAAAACGTTGTTTACATCCCTGTTATTGAGCATCTCTACTTTTCCAAGATAATCCATCCACCTGACAGGTGTGGCCTATCAAGAAGCTGATTAAACAGCACAACCTTGTGCTTGGGACAATAAACTGCCGCTCTAAAATGTGCAGTTTTATCACAAAACACAATGCTACAGATGTCTCTAGTTTTGAATGTCTACCAGAGCTGTTGCCAGAGAACTGAAGGTTCGTTTCGCTACCATAAGCCACCTCCAACGTCATTTTAGAAAATTTGGCAGTACGTCCAACCGGCCTCACAACCTCAGACCAAGTGTATGGTGTTGAAGAATGTGGTGATCGATGGTGTCAGAATCGGCACTGAAGTCTAGGAGCACAAGGACAGATGAAAAGATAATTTACCACCTTCACAAGGGCTGTCTCAATACTTTGATGGGGATTAAAATCAGACTGGGGTGTTTCATATACATTATTTATCTTCAGGAAGGCAGTGAGTTGCTGAGCAACTGCTTTTTCTAAAATTTGGCGAGGAATGGGAATGGGAGATTTGATATAGACCGATAGTTTTTAAAATTTTCCGGATCAAGGTTTGGCATTTTCATGTGAGTCTTTATTACTGCCACCTTTAGTGAGTTTGGTACACATCCGGAGTATAGGGAGACATTTATTATTTGCAACATAGGAGGGCCAAGCACAGTTGGAATAGGGTCCAGTAAGCAGCTTGAAGATTTAGAGGCCATGACTATTTTTGTGAGTGTGTCGAGGGATACAAGATTAAACAAACTTGAGTGTTTCCAACTTTTTTCCCAAAAATTTCTGGAATTCATTACTGCTGAAATTAAGACCATCCTCACGTGGGGAATGTTGCTTTTTAGTTAACTTTGCGACAGTATCAAAACATTTTTGGGGGACTGTTTTTATTCTCCTCAATCAGGTTGGAAACGTTGGCTGATTGAGCAGCAGTGAGAGCTTTTCGATATTGCAAGGTACTGTCTTTCCAAGTTAGTCGGAAAAGGGAGCACCATTTTGTTCCAATTTTCTGGAAACTTTCAGGGCTCTGGTATTTTCTGTATACCAGGGAGCTAGTTTTTCATTTTAGCGGTGCGACTGAATCTAGGGTATTACGCAAAGTTAAGTTTATATCCTCGGTTAGGTTAGGTTAGGTGGTTAACTGATTTTTGTACTCTGACATCCTTGGGTAGGTAGAGGGAGTCTGGAAGGGCATCTAGGAATCGTTGCGTTGTCTGAGAATTGATAGCGTGGCTCTTGATTATCCTTGGTTGGAGTCTGAGTGAATTATTTGTTGCGATTGCAAACGTAATAAAATTGTACTCCGATAGTCCAGGATTACGAGGAAAAACGTTTAGATCCACAATATCTATTCCACGGGACAAAACCAGGGTATGATTGTGGCAATGCCTAGGACCCAAGACATGTTGGACAAAACCCACTGAGTCGATGATGGCTCCAAAAGCCTTTTGCAGTGGATCTGCGGACTTCACCATGTGAATATTGAAGTCACCAAAAGGGATTAGGCTGCATATATTTCATGACTAGAACCTCAAAAGACGAAAATGCAGTTTTTGTTTTCGTGAATTTAAATTTACTGTAATAAATGGTAGCAACACCTCATGGGATTTGGTCACAAGTGTAACCAGGAGCAGACGCCTCATCGAACACAATAAATTCATCAGGTTTGAGCGATCTTTCAGTCAGGCCAATTACATTCAAGTTATTTAGCAGATGCTCTTACCCAGAGTGCATACATTAACTCTTAACTTGAGTGCATACATTTTCGTACGTGTCCACTGTGGGAATCAAGCCCACAACCCTGGCATTGCAAGCGCCATGCTCTTCCAACTGAGTCACACGGGACTAAAGTTTATGATCAGTGATTAGTTAATTGACTATGACTGCCTTGGAAGTGAGGGATCTAGCATTAAGTAGTCCTATTTTGAGATATGAGGTATTATCACAATCTCTTTCATTAATGTCAGGAATAGAGGTCTTGATTCCAGTGAAATTGCGAAGGCAAACACCTCCATGTTAAGTTTTGCCAGACCTAGATTGAGGCACAGACAGTGAATAGTTTTCTTCTTTTTTTGATGAACAGAGCTCATCAGAGACAATTACTCAATGCCAACACATCTTTCTAGCTAAATTACACGCTGAAGCTATGTTGCGCTTGGTGCTCTCTGATTGTTCCATTCTAACATTGTTGTTGCCAATCTGGATAACAATATCCCTATACTATCTATACTCGCCAATTTTAGCCTCAGCCAATACCATCTTCAGATTAGCCTTTTTGTCGGCAGCCCTGCCCCCTGCTAAACAATGAATGATCGCTGGATGATTATTTTTAAGTCTCTTTATTGCATGTAATGGGGTCGCGAGTGACTAGGGTTTTCAATTTGTCAGCACGATTGGAGTCAGAGCTTCAGCGGCTCAGACCCTGTAACGGATGGAGGAGATACCTGGGAAGGCTCTAAATTCGACTTGTCGGGAAAACCGGTTGAAAGCTTCTATCGGCAGAATGAACGACCCGGTTGAGCATGCATTTCTTTCCAAAAGCCATTAGAAAATTGTCCGGCCATCATTTGCTACACTTAAATTGCCCTTACCTAACGACTGCGTCTGAAGCCGGGCATGCAACTCAGCTATCCTCACCATAAGGCGATGGTTCTCCTGTATATTATGAGTACAGCGACTGCAAAGCGAAGGCAAAATGTTACTTCGCTTTTTCAACTGGAGGAAGTCCTGCAGATCCATGCCAGATAAAATGTCCGGGGTGATGATATACCACCCCTACCTTGTCACGACACAACTGACTGGCTCAAATGCATTAAGAAGGAAAGCAATTCCACAAATGAACTTTTAAGGCACACCTGTTAATTGAAATGCATTCCAAGAGTGTGCAAAGCTGTCATCAAGGCAAACGGTGGCTACTTTGAAGAATCTAAAATATATTTGGATTTGTTTAACACTTTTTTGGTTACCACATGATTCCATTTGTTATTTCATAGTTTTAATGTCTTCACTGTTAGAAATTAATGAGTAGGTGTGTCCAAACTTTTGACTGGTACTGTAGATCAACGGCGGATGTGGAGGATTCAGACAACAATATGGACGGAGAAGGAAATGCATTGCTTTACAATGACCATCAGGGTGTACTGTTTCCATGCATACCAAATGTTTGCACTTCTGGTGACTTGACCTACATTGCATATGACCATAGCGCATGATTTATGGTCTTAAAGGGTGGGGTGGGGTGGGATTCTTAGGACATTGCCAGCAGTAAGATTTTAGTTCAATTTACAAAAGACAAGGGCTATAGCTTTCAAATGCTATATCACTTTCTATTTTCTGCCAATCTCCCCAAACTCGTAGGACCCTGTAGGAGTATTCCCTGCTTGTTGTTATGGGTGATTTTAATAACTTTTTACCAGATAAATTGACTGAGAACACATTTTCACTTACATCAATGGCCTAGGGAATAGTTACAAGGGAGAGGAGGGGGGATGAATGAGCAAATTGGAAGCTGGGGATGAAAAACACACATAAAAGCAAACTAAATCAATCTAAGTGCATATTCTATATTCATAGCTGATGTGAAATGTCCTACGTGATTTGAATCTGCCGCCAATAAGAAAAAAATGCCCATTCACACACATTCCTACACAGCTTTACAAATTCAGCATTACAGTTTTCAACGCACCCATACCTACCACGGACAGGTTTGACACCAGTGTGTAGATCAGCAGATTCGGACTGCAGAAACTTGTTATGAGGGTGGAGGAGCCCCAGGATGTTCACAATATACTGTGCCATATGCACAAGTAGACTCGATTTCACTGAGCATCTCTGTGATGTCACTTGATTTCAAAACGACTGACAGCGTGGTAAGGTGGCCAGTCCGTCTCTGATCAAGAAGTCTTTTCAGTTTTTCCCTAGCGTACTGTGCTTTTCCCTAGCGTACTGTGCAGCCACCGTGGGTTTTCTCAAGAAATTTTACAGGGAGCTACACACATTGAAAAAGTCTATCACAAAAGTCATCACACAGGAGTGGTGGTTGCTGATAATGGGCCTCTGTACGCCTATGTAGATATTCCACAAAAACATCTGCCGTTTCCAGCTACAATAGTCATTTACAATATTAACAATGTCTACAATAAATGTATGATCAATTTGATGTTATTTTAATGGACATTTCCAAGTAACCCCAAACTGTTGAACGGTAGTGCATAAATATTTAAACATGATTAAAGTGACCAATTTTCATTGACTATGTACATAGGGCAGCAGTCCCTAAAGTGCAAGGTAGAGTACCCGGTGGTAGCCGGCTAGTGACAGTGAATGAGGGGTAGAGTAGGATACTAGGCAGAGGGCAGGGTACTGGGCGGAGGATTTCAAGTGGTGGCTGTTTAACAGTCTGATGGCCTGCTTTGACGCACCTGCACTGTCTCTGCCTTCTTGTTGGTAGTGGGCTGAACAGGCTGTAGCTCGGCTGGCTGAGGTCCTTGAGGATATTTGTGGCCTTCCTGTGACACCGGGTGCTACAAATGTCCTGAAGGACAGGCAGTGTGTCCCCAATGGTGTGCTGGGATGACCGCACCACCTTCTGGAGAGCCCTGCTGTTGTGGACGGTGCAATTTCCGTACCAGGCGGTGATACAGCCCAACAGGATACTCTCAATTGTGCAGCTGTAGACGTTTGTGATGGTCTTAGAGGGCAAGTCAAATTTCTTTAGCCTCCTGAGGTTTAAAGGAACCATTTTAGGTCATCAGTAATGTGCATGCAAATGAACTTGAAGCTTTTTGACAATCTCCACTGCAGGGGTCGTCGATTAGCAAAGGAGATGTGTTGATAGGATTTTGGGAGAGTTTCCCTCAGATTTCCTTTATTAAAGTCCCCAACTGCAATAAATGCGCCCTCGGGATATACGGTTTCCAGTTTGCACAAAATCCAGTGTATAATTGAAGTTGGCAGTTTACATACACTTAGGTTGGAGTATTTAAAACTAGATTTGGATAGAAAATACTCTGACATTTCTAAAACAGCTTGAATGATGTCTGTGAGTATAACAGAACTCATATGGCAGGCAAAAACCTGAGAAAAAATCCAACCAGGAAGTGGGTAATTTGAGGTTTGTAGTTTTTCAACTCTTTCCCTATTGAATACACAGTGTCTATGGGGTCATATTACACTTCCTAGGGCTTCCACTAAATGTAAACAGTCTTTAGAACCTTGTTTGATGCTTCTACTGTGAGGGGGCGAATGAGAGGGGAATGAGTCAAAGGTCTGCCAGAGAGGCATGAGCTGACCACGTGCGTTCACATGATTGTTAGCTTGAGTTCCATTGCAATTCTATAGACAAAGGAATTCTCTGGTTGGAACATTATTGAAGATTTATGTTAAAAACATCCTAAAGATTGATTCTATATATCATTTGACATGTTTCTAAGGACTGTAACGGAACTTTTTTTACTTTTCGTCTGCACCTAGTGATCGCGCGTCATGAATTTGGATTACTGGGCTAAACGCGCAAACAAAAAGGAGGTATTTGGACATAAATTATGGACATTATCGAACAAAACAAACATTTATTGTGGAACTGGGATTCCTGGGAGGGCATTCTAATGAAGATCATCAAAGGTAAGTGAATATTTTTAATGGTATTTCTGACTTCTGTTGACTACACAACATGACGAATATCTGTTTGGGTTGTTTTGGTCTCTGTACTCAAATTATTGCAAATTATTGCATGGTGTGCTTTTTCCAGTAAAGCTCCGGTAAAGCTTTTTTGAAATCTGACGCAGCGGTTGCATTAAGGAGAACTGTATCTATAATTCCATGCATAATAGTTGTATCTTTTATCACTGTTTATTATGAGTATTTCTGTAAATTGATGTGGCTCTCTGCAAAATCACTGGATGTTTTGGAAGTACTGAACGTAACGCACCAATGTATACTGAGATTTTCTTATATAAATATGAACTTTATCGAACAAAATATACATGTATTGTGTAACATGAAGTCCTATGAGTGTCATCTGATGAAGACCATCAAAGGTTAGTGATTAATTTATCTCTATTTCTGCTTTTTGTTACTCCTCTCTTTGGCTGGAAAAATGGCTGTGTTTTTCTGTGACTTGGCTCTGACCTAACATAATCGTTTGGTTTGCTTTTGTCATAAAGCCTTTTTGAAAACGGAGACCCTGGTGGGATTAACAAGAAGTGTATCTTTAAAATTGTGTAAAATACTTGTATGTTTGAGGAATTTTAATTATGGGATTTCTGTCATTTTTTAAATTTGGCGCCCTGCACTTTCACTGGCTGTGGTCATATCGATCCCGTTAGCAGGATCTCAGCCCAAATAAGTTTTAAGGACAACCAAGTCAAGGTATTGGAGTGGCCATCAGAATGCCCTGACCTCAATCCTATAGAAAATGTGTGGGCAGAACTGAAATAGCATGTGCGAGCAAGGAGGCCTACAAACCTGTCTCAGTTACAGCTCTGTCAGGAGGAATGGGACAAAATTCATCCAATTTATTGTGGGAATATTGTAGAAGGCTACCCGAAACGTTTGACCCAAGTTAAACAATTTAAAGGCAATGCTACCAAATACTAATTGAGTGTATGTAACTTCTGACCCACTGGGAATGTGATGAAATAAATAAAAGCTGAAATAAATCATTTACCCTACTATTATTCTGACATTTGACATTCTTCAAATAAAGTGGTGAATCTAACTGACCTAAGACAGGGGATTTTTACTAGGATTAAAGGTCAGGAATTGTGAAAAACTGAGTTGAAATGTATTTGGCTAAGGTGTATGTAAACTTCCGACTTCAACTGTAGTTCCTTGAGAGCCATTGCGGTGTCGGCTTGTAGGGGAGCATACACAACAGTGACTATAACCAAATAGAATTATCTTGGGAAGTAATACGGTGGGCATTTGAGGATGAGGTATTCCAGATGGGGAGAACAAAAGGACTTGAATTTCTGTATGTTACCTCAATCACACCATGAGCTTTTAATCATGAAACATTCTCCTCCACCTCTGTGTTTCCCAGAGAGTGATTTTTCCTGTCCGTGCAATGAACGGAGAACCCTGCTGGTTGTATGGATGGGGACAATATATCCGGAGAGAGCCATGATTCCGTGAAACTGTGAAACAGACTAGGTTACATGTATCTCTGGAAGAAGATCCTCGCACTGAGCACATCTATTTTATTGTTCATGGACTAAACTTTAGCGAGTAATATAATCGGAAGCAGTGGGTGGTATGCCCACCTCCTGAGTCTGACGAGGGCCGTATTTCTCCTCCCTCTCCTCTGGCAGCAACATTTTGGAGTGTCATTCGAGGATGAATGGGGCAGCCTCGGGCAGTTCAAACAAAGGATCCAGGTCTGGGAAGTCAAATTTCTAGTAGAATTTCTGTTGAGTGACCACTGATCTAATATCCAAAATTCATTTTCGGCTGTAGGTGATAGTAAAAACTATAAACGTTCTGATTAAATAATGTAAGAAATAACACACAAAAAACGAAATATAGCGAAGTTTGCTAGGAGCTAGAAACAGGGCGACCATGTCTGTCGGTGCCATCTCATTACTGATATATTGTGTTATTACAATACCTGGAAATATAATTAGAACATTTGGTGAATGTTCTGTAGCGGTTGTTACAGATGTTGAACACAACATTTTAGTTATCACTAGGAGAACATTCCAAGGATATTTCATTTATAACATTTTCTGGAAGAAAAATAAACAATTTGTTATCATCATGTTAGATACAACCCTACAGTACATATAACTTAATGGGAATCTTAGGTAATGTTCTGAGAATGTTCCCGGTTTGACGGTGGGGTGTGGGGAGGTGCTGTTTTATAGTGTTTTAGAGAGAGTGGATTTAGTGCTGATGAGGTGGCATACCAAGCATGCTCCTGTTACTTTGAAGTAGAGGATCGCCCTCTATTGAGGTAGAAGGAAAATAGCATGGAGGTGCGGATTCTGTCATACACAACAAGGACATCCTGTACATTAAAACAATTCATTAACAGATTTTATTGACTGCTCTATAAACAATCATCTAATTGAGATGAATTAGGAGGTATATAAGAAAACATTTATATATTATATAATAATAGTATATATATATATACACAGTAATAGTAAAACGTTTCAACACACCTACACATTCAAGGGTTTTTCTTTATTTTTTACATTGTAGAATAATAGTGAAGATCTCAAAACTATCAAATAACACATATGGAATCATGTAGTAACCCAAAAAGTGTTAAACAAATCAAAATATATTTTATATTTTAAGTTCTTGAAAATGGCCTATTTATTGCCTACTTCCTTTATCTTACCTCATTTGCACACACTGTATAAAGCCTTTTTCTCTATTGTGTTATTGACTGTGTTTGTGTCACTGCTTTGCTTTATCTTGGTCAGGTCGCAGTTGTAAATGAGAACTTGTTCTCAACTAGCCTACCTGGTTAAATAAAGGTTAAATATATATATTTTTTAAATAGCCAGCTTTTGTCTTGATGACAGCTTTGCACACTCTTGGCATTCTCTCAACCAGCTTCACCTGGAATGCTTTTCCAACAGTCTTGAAGGAGTGCCCACATATGCTTAGCACTTGTTGGCTGCCTTTCATTCACCCTGCGGTCCAACTCATCCCAAACTATCTCAATTGGATTGAGGTCAGTTGATTGTGAATGCCAGGTCATCTGCAGCATTCCATCACTCTCCTTCTTGGTCAAATAGCCCTTACACAGCCTAGAGGTGTGTTGGGTCATTATCCTGTTGAAAAACAAACGATAGAAGGAAAGAAATTCCACAAACTAACAATTAACAAGGCACACCTGTTTATTGAAATGCATTCCAGGTGACTACCCCATGAAGCTGGTTGAGAGAATGCCAAGAGTGTGCAAAGCTGTCATCAAAGCAAATGGTGGCTACTTTGAAGAACCTAAAATCTATTTGGAATTGTTTAACACTTTTTTGATTCCATATGTGGTATTTCATAGTTTTGATGTCTTCGCTATTATTCTACAATGTAGAAAATAGTAAAAATAAAGAAAAACCCTTGAATGAGTAGGTGTGTCCAAACTTTTGACTGGTACTATATATACTGTATATATATGTATATATATATCACACACACTGAACAAAAATATAAATGCAACAATTTCAACAATTTTACTGAGTTACAGTTCATATAAGGAAATCAGTCAATTTAAATCAATTCATTAGGCCCTAATCTATGGATTTCACATGATTGTTCAGGGGAGCAGGCCATGGGTGGGCCTGGGACCCACTTGGGAGCCAGGCCTACCCACTTGGGAGCCAGACACGCCCACTGGGAAGCCATAAAAATAAAAACAATTTGGGGGGATTACCCTTATTTTACCAGATAAGTTGACTGTGAACACATTCTCATTTACAGCAGCAACCTAGGGAATAGTTACAGGGGAGAGGAGTGGCGATGAATGAGCAAATTGGAAGCTGGGGATGATTAGGTGGCCATGATGGAATTTAAATCCATAGGGGGGCACAACTAGTATTGCTTTAGAGCCCAAATAAAACAAGGTAGATTGGTCCTACTGCTGTTCGAATGTACAAAAATGTATCTGAAATGCAGCCGCAGACCTACACATTATTTGCGCCTACCAACACGCACAGATCAGCTGGACAGGATGAGCACCACTATGCTATCAAAGATTCTTACAGGCTTCATAACTTAAAATTCAATAATTCGAACTATAGGCTACACTTTCCATTACAAAAGGTCTTTATTGTAGACAGAAATACTCTGTTTCATTAGCTGTCCGTGTGGCTGGTCTCTGAAGAACCCGCAGGTGAAGAATCTGGATGTGGAGGTCCTGGACTGACGTGGTTACATGTGGTTTGCGGTTGTGAAACCGGTTGGACGTACTGCTAAATTCTCTAAAACGACATTGGAGGCGGCTTTTGGTAGAGAAATTAACATTATATTTTATGGCAACAGCTCTGGTGGACATTCCTGCAGTCAGAATGCCAATTGCACACAATTGCACACAGGTGCACCTGTGTAATGATCATGCTGTTTATTCAGCTTCTTGATATGCCACACCTGTCAGGTGAATGCATTATCTTGGCAAAGCAGAAATGCTCTCTAACAGGGATGTAAACAAGTTTGTGCACAATATTTGAGAGAAATAGCTTTTTGTGCATTTCTGGGATCTTTTCTTTCAGCTCATGAAACATGGGACCATCACTTTACATGTTGCATTTATATTTTAGTTCAGTATATACATAATAATATATATAATATACATGCATACACTGAGTATACAAACATTAAGAACACCTGCTCTTTCCATGACGTAGACTTACCAGGTAAATCCAGGTGAAAGCTATGATCCCTTATTGATGTCACATATTAAATCCATGTCATTCAGTGTAGATGAAGGGGAGGATTTTTAAGCCTTGAGACAATTGAGACATGGATTGTGTATAGTATGTGTGGGGGTTGCAACTCAATAAGGTGTTCTTGATGTTTTGTACAGTCAGTGTTTGTATATATATATATATATATATATATATATATATATATACACACACACAGTGGGGAGAACAAGTATTTGATACATTGCCGATTTAGCAGTTTTTCCTACTTACAAAGCATTTAGAGGTCTGTAATGTTTTATCATAGGTACACTTCAATGGTGAGAGACGGAATCTAAAACAAAAATCCAGAAAATCACATTGTATGATTTTTAAGTAATTAATTTGCATTTTATTGTATGACAAAATTATTTGATCACCTACCAACCAGTAAGAATTCCAGCTCTCACAGACCTGTTAGTTTTTCTTTAAGAAGCCCTCCTGTTCTCCACTCATTACCTGTATTAACTGCACCTGTTTGAACTCATTACCTGTATAACCTGTCCACACACTCAATCAAACAGATACCAACCTCTCCACAATGGCCAAGACCAGAGAGCTGTGTAAGGACATGAGGGATAAAATTGTAGACCTGCACAGGGCTGGGATGGGCTACAGGACAATAGGCAAGCAGCTTGGTGAGAAGGCAACAATTATTGGCGCAATTATTAGAAAATGGAAGAAGTTCAAGATGACGGTCAATCACCCTCGGTCTGGGGCTCCATGCAAGAGCTCACCTCGTGGGGCATCACTGATCATGAGGAAGGTGAGGGATCAGCCCAGAACTACACGGCAGGACCTGGTCAATGACCTGAAGAGAGCTGGGACCACAGTCTCAAAGAAAACCATTAGTAACACACTACGCCGTCATGGATTAAAATCCTGCAGCGCACGCAAGGTCCCCCTGCTCAAGCCAGCGCATGTCCAGGCCCGTCTGAAGTTTGCCAATGACCATCTGGATGATCCAGAGGAGGAATGGGAGAAGGTCATGTGGTCTGATGAGACAAAAATAGAGCTTTTGGTCTAAACTCCACTCGCCGTGTTTGGAGGAAGAAGAAGGATGAGTACAACCCCAAGAACACCATCCCAACCGTGAAGCATGGAGGTGGAAACATCATTCATTGGGGATGCTTTTCTGCAAAGGGGACAGGACGACTGCACCATATTGAGGGGAGGATGGATGGGGCCATGTATCGCGTGATCTTGGCCAACAACCTCCTTCCCTCAGTAAGAGCATTGAAGATGGGTCGTGGCTGGGTCTTCCAGCATGACAACGACCCGAAACACACAGCCAGGGCAACTAAGGAGTGGCTCCGTAAGAAGCATCTCAAGGTCCTGGAGTGGCCGAGCCAGTCTCCAGACCTGAACCCAATAGAAAATCTTTGGAGGGAGCTGAAAGTCCGTAATGCCCAGAGACAGCCCTGAAACCTGAAGGATCTGGAGAAGGTCTGAATGGAGGAGTGGGCCTGCTGCAGTGTGTGCAAACCTGGTCAAGAACTACAGGAAACGTATGATCTCTGTAATTGCAAACAAAGGTTTCTGTACCAAATATTAAGTTCTGTGTTTCTGATGTATCAAATACTTATGTCATGCAATAAAATGCAAATGAATTACTTAAAAACTATGCAATGTGATTTTCTGGATTTTTGTTTTAGATTCCGTCTCTCACAGTTGAAGTGTACCTATGATAAAAATGACAGACCTCTACATGCTTTGTAGGTAGGAAAACCTGCAAAATCGGCAGTGTATTAAATACTTGTTCTCCCCACTCCATATATATTTTTTAATAATATAAATGTTCTCTTAGCTCTCTGATACATGGATCAAAAGCTTTTTTTCTGCTACATAATGTAACGGTTGTCGTCGGGAGAAAGAGAGGACCAAGGTGCAAGGTGGTAAGTATTCATTGTAATTTAATAAAGAATGAATACTGAAACAAAGACCAATACACGAATAAAACGAACAGTCCTGAACGGTGCAACAAAACACAGAACAGAAAATAAACACCCACAACTCAAAAGTGAAACCAGGCTACCTAAATATGATTCTCAATCAGAGACAACGATTGGCAGAGTTCCCGCTCAGCCCAGTCAAAACTGTTCGCTGCTCTGGCTCCCCAATGGTGGAACACACTCCCTCACGACGCCAGGACAGCGGAGTCAATCACCACCTTCCGGAGACACCTGAAACCCCACCTCTTTAAGGAATACCTAGGATAGGATAAAGTAATCCTTCTCACCCCCCCCCCCCTTAAAATATTTAGATGCACTATTGTAAAGTGGCTGTTCCACTGGATGTCATAAGGTGAATGCACCAATTTGTAAGTCGCTCTGGATAAGAGCGTCTGCTAAATGACTTACATGTAAATGTAATGTAAATGCAGCTGCCTCTGAGAACCATACCAGGCCGAACACAGAAAATCCCAAATTATAGAAAAAAGAACATAGACAACCCACCCAACTCACGCCCTGACCATTCTAAAACAAAGACATAACAAAGGAACTAAGGTCAGAACGTGACAGTACCCCCCCCCCCCAAAGGTGCGGACTCCGGCCGCAAAACCTGAACCTATATGGGAGGGTCTGGGTGGGTGTCTGTCCGCGGTGGCAGTTCTGGCGCGGGACGTGGACCCCATTTCCACCATAGTCTTTGTCCGCCTCCTCAACCGCCTCCGTGGCCAATTTCGACCTCGGACTGGGGACCCTAGCAATGGGTCCCGAATGGACGGGAGATTCCGGCAGCACCGGACAGAAGGGAGACTCCGGCAACGCCGGACAGGCGGGAGTGAAGGGCGATTCTGGCAGCCCCTGGCTGACTGACGTCTCTGGCAGCTCCTGGCTGACTGACTGCTCTGGCAGCTCCTGGCTGACTGACGGCTCAGGCAGCTCCTGGCTGACTGACGGCTCTGGCAGCTCCTGGCTGACTGACGGCTCTGGCAGCTCCTGGCTGACTGACGGCTCTGGCAGCTCCTGGCTGACTGACGGCTCTGGCAGCTCCTGGCTGACTGACGGCTCTGGCAGCTCCTGGCTGACAGACGGCTCTGGCAGCTCCTGGCTGACTGACGGCTCTGACAGCTCCTGGCTGACTGACGGCTCAGGACAGACTGGCGGCTCTGGCAGCTCAGGACAGACTGGCGGCTCTGGCAGCTCAGGACAGACTGGCGGCTCTGGCAGCTCAGGACAGACTGGCGGCTCTGGCAGCTCAGGACAGACTGGCGGCTCTGGCAGCTCAGGACAGACGGGAGACTCTGGCAGCTCAGGACAGACGGGAGACTCTGGCAGCTCAGGACAGACGGGAGACTCTGGCAGCTCAGGACAGACGGGAGACTCTGGCAGCGCTGGACAGGCGGGAACACCTGTAGGAAGGAAACGGAGAGACAGCCTGGTGGGGGGGGCTGCCACCGGAGGGCTGGTGCGTGGAGGTGGCACCGGATAGACCGTGAAATTGCACTGGAGCTCTCGAGCACCGAGCCTGCCCAACATTTACCTGGTTGAATGCTCCCCGTAGCCAGGCCAGTGCGGCGAGGTGGAATAACCCGCAATGGGCTGTCCCATGTCCAGGAGTCCTGAGATCGCTGCTCCCCGAAACCAAGCTGCTTGGTCCCTTTTTGGTGGGTGTTTCTGTAACGGTTGTCGTCGGGAAAAAGAGAGGACCAAGGTGCAGCGTGGTAAGTATTCATTGTAATTTAATAAAGAATGAATACTGAAACAAAAACAATACACGACAAACGAACAGTCCTGAACGGTGCAACAAAACGCAGAACAGAAAATAAACACCCACAACTCAAAAGTGAAACCAGGCTACCTAAGTATGATTTTCAATCAGGGAAAACAATTGACAGAACGTGACACATAAATCAGTGGAGAAAAATACACATCGAGTCAAAACCCACGTCTTCGAGGAACCATCTTAAAGCTATCCTACCATATACAGTGCCCTCCATAATTATGTATTTATTTTAATTTGATTAAACCTTCATTTAACTAGGCAAGTCAGTTAAGAACAAATTCTTATTTACAATGATGGCCTACCCCGGCCAAACCCGGACGACGCTGGGCCAATTGTGCGCCGCCCTATGCGACTCCCAATCACGGCCGGTTGTGATACAACCTGGAATTGAACCAGGGTCTGTCGTGACGCCTCTAGCACGGAGATACAGTGACTTAGACCGCTGTGCCACTCGGGAGCACAAATACTTATTGGGACAGTGAAAAATATTTTCTTCTTTTGGCTCTGTACTCCAAAAGTTTGGATTTGAAATGAAGCAAAGACTGACTGCTTTAATTTGAGGGTACTTTCATCCATATCGGGTGACCCATTTAGAAATTACAGCACTTGGTCCCATATTCATAGCACCCAATGACCTCATCAAGTTTGTGACCACAAATTTGTTGGATGCGCTTGCTCTTTGTTTTGGTTGTTTCAGATTATTTTGTGCACAATAGTAAATAATGCACTGTCATTTTGAAGTCACTTTTATTGTAAATAAGAATCAAATATTTTTCAGAACACTTCGGTTGGCTACAATCATAACTGCTCAGTGTTGGGGAGTAGTGAACAACATGTAAACCTAGTAATTTGACTAGATTTTACAGTAGTTTGGTGGTAGTTGAACTGAATTCAAAGGTAGGTAGTGTAGGTAGGTAGTGTTTTCAGTAGTTAATTACTTTTCTTGCCATGTGGTGGTGTAGCTAACTACTGGAAACCCACACTGTTTTGTTTTGCTATAAGAAAATAAAATATGGGCGAAGTAGGCAATACCTTCCTTTCTAAATTTGAAGTTGTTGTGTTTAATAGGCCAAATTACACATTCTGTTAACATTTGACCAGTAAAGTGATCTGTTCTTGCAACTTGTAGTCTATGACATTTCAGATTTAAATTTGATAATTTTTCACAAAGTAGTTTTGATGTAGTGTACTACTTTTTCAAAGTAACTTTAAGGAAACTATATTTTTCCTTAAGGGCAGCTAAGCTTCTAGTGTGAATTGGTAGCTCAGTAAGCTATATTTTCAGTGTCGCTTCCCCAACACCGTTACTGCTCTTCTCGTCTTGTGTTTGATTCCTGAGCGTGACAATATGTATAGAATTTGAACTAAGAGTAGTTCTGGTTTCATGAAGCTCCAGTGAAGTCAGCTCTCCTCTGTCACTCCCTTCAGACGAAGCTCCTCCTGGACCCGAGAGAGGTAGCCCGGGTCTGGATACCCGAAACTAACAAGGAGAAAAGAGAGAGGGCGTAACAGCTTCAGTGTCACATTGATCTGTCATTTCAAAAACATGGCAATGTTCGAACGCTCTCGAATGTCAATAACACTGTTGAAACACCGTCAATCACGGTGATATGGGTCTTCATTAGACTTAGGGATAGAAATGTCACAATGGAACTTCAGGAGCATTCAAACCATGTGTGAGTATTTCCTCAGACTAGGATAGATAGTCCTACTTACAACTGTGGTCCTCCACTAATGTTGGTCTTGTGGTGTATGTCGTTCCATGTGATGGAGTTGTTGAGGCCGGTAGTGGCTGATGTCCCGATCGTGAAGATGAGCCTCCTGTGAAAGGCTGTCTGGAGCAGCCTCAGTACCTTCTCTCCTTCCTCACAGGCTGGCAGAAAGGCTGTCCTGGATGTGCTACAGTACTTCTCACCCGGGTTCGGATGCTCAGGCTGGAGGGATGTGGCGAGAAAGAGGAATATCAATCAATCAACTGTGTCTATAAAACCATTTTCCACAGTAGCAAGGAAAAACTCCCAAGAAGGAAGAGACCTCAAGAGGAACCAGACTCAAAACCGGAAATGGGTCTTCTCCTCTGGCTGAAGGCCTAATCATGTTATTTCAAATAACTGACTGGTGGTGGTAAGATGAATCCTACTACTTATAATTAGGGACTCATGGAGGATCACACTCCACCTTAGGTGATAAAGAAGTCAGCAGCTAATCTGTCTGGCATGACATCACCAGCAAGACTGTAATGCCATGGAGGGGCAGTACCAAAGCAATACATCGACTTTCATATAAGGGCTTTCAAGAACAACATTAAGATGAATCTCCGACTATACGCATGGCCCTTCCATCTTCAAGTCAATTGTGGCACAATGTCTATTGACACTTTCAATTCTGCGATACAATATAAAGCCCATCTGCGTCACATATAAAGTAAACATAGGCTACAATAAATCTCACCCCTTGTACTCCGGCTGGAAAGTGATAATCAATCGTGATATGTCCATTCCCCTCCTCATAACCAGGTAAACACTGCCAGTTGCGTCTCACTGTCATGGTCCCGTTCCGGGGCTGCGTTCCTTCGTAGGTCCCGTAAAAACTATTACATACCGGACATGCGGGTTTAATTTTTAAAAACGAGTCAATACAACTTGAACAGAATGAGTGAGAACATTTTAAAGTTGTCTTTTCCTGAAAACTATCCATGCATATTATGCAATGGTCCTCCTCGTCGGCGCCGAGTCGCTGCTCTGTTGCAGAAGTACATCTGTCGCCTATGTTGGAGAATCCAGATGTCATTATAGATTAAGCGTTTGAGGACATTTTGTACATAGCTAATTTGAGGCAGAAACAGGAAAACGCAAAGTCATCTGACCAACTCGTCTGAGCTGAACTATGACTTTCAGGAAGAAGACCGTCGACAGAAAGAGGACTAAAACCTCCCACATCTAGGCATTACCATACGTCACCCGTTGCTAATGTTCGGCAGAAGGTACAATGTAAGTGTAAAGGCTACAGTAACGTTCCACTTCAATAGTTTGCACAGCCATGCGTGAACCAAGGAATAGGATATCTTCCTGAGGGTTGAGTTGTTACAACCATAAATAAAATAGTCTTGCTATAATATTGCAATATGGAGTGAAAAACATGTGATCATAAATGTCAGATTTGTACTGAGGCTATTTACATAATATGAAATCAATAATTAACACCACCATAAACAGAACATAACCTTTTTTATTCAAGTATTAAAATGTAAACCACATCATTGTTTAACATCAACAGACAAACACAAATGAACACAATTAGAAAAGCAAAATCTTTAACTTTTCACAATCAATTGGCAACACAATCCTTTTCAGTATTCAGTACCCCAACCCCCAGTTCACTTACATAGTTTACTGCATAGAAATATTTGCGTGGTAGCTTGATTTGAACTACTATTCCAGTCTCTCAAAGATATTCAAGTTGGTCCCTAAACAATAAAAATACAAAGAGATGGGGGAAAAGGCCAAGTCACAAATGGCACCCTATGTAGTGCACTACTTTTGCGATCATAAATAGGGTGCCATTTGGGTCGTAGCAAGGGATATTTAATGTATGGGCCAAGTAAATTCTTCCACATCATCCGAATGCAGACAAATAAGAGGTTAACACCGACTGGACTATATGCATATTCTTCTCATCAAAAGGAGGTTTATTTATAAATCACACACAGCTTGATCATATGAGTGAGACTACATTTTTGGACTACGTCGAGTGTTTATAACAAAGGTTACGTCAAATACACATCCGTTTCTATATTCTCAAACTTTAGAAAGGCAGACAAAGCACAAACATAATTCCTGCTGCGGCTGACCCTCCAAATAACAATTTGACAGTCTACTAAAGAATTGCTTATCATTCATTAGTATCAACATGCTACATTTTCTTCAAAACTTGAATAGAAGGCACGCTAACAATGAGAAATGTATCAAAACAAGGTAATTAAATAAATCACTGACAATACACCTATAAGGGACTGCAGTATTCTCCTTAACATTTTCATATTACAGGTACTTATTGTTAATCCTAGATTATCTTTTAAGACAAACTTTAATTACAGCAGATAGATACCTCTTTATTTATGAGACAAACATCTGGTCAGACAGGGCTGGCGTCCAAAATGGCACCCTATTCCCGACACAGTACACTACTTTTAACCAGTCCTATGGGTCCTTAATAGTGCACCACTTTTGACCAGAGCCCTATGGGCCCCTATCAGCACTCGTGCACTATATTGGGAATAGAGTGCCATTTCAGACACATAGTTAATTATTTCAGAGCCCTTTTGTCTTTGATTTGGTTTAAGTGGTTCGACATCTTGCCCTTCTCATTTGACATCATCGTGTAAATCTGGTCATTAGGAAACGAGGACCAATGACTGACTGGACATCAAACTGAACTGAACTCAAAGCAGTTCAAAACCTGGTTCCGTATTCATAAAAAGAGTCTCAAGAGTACGAGTGCTGATCTAGGATTAGGGTCCCTCATTTATTCATTATGATTTAAAAAAGGCCACACCTATCCTAGACCAGCACAAATAGAAAACCTTCCTATGTGAAGAAATCAAAGGAGAGGAAGATCAAAAGGGAAATGAAGGGCTCAAAGCAAATTGACATCAACTTCTAGCTTACCAGGCTATTAGCTTCAGGGCTGTTAACGACTAACACCTCCCCGATTTGCTCAGAGCACTATTCCAGACTAGTCTTCCCTGAAAAGGTAGCAGAGAACCATGATCATTCTAATGATATGCAGAGATCAACCAGGCCTCCACTGAACGACTGACCGACTCCCTTGGTCAAAGTGCCTGCGAGTGCTTTAGATTGCAACGTGTTTTAGAGAAATTAAATTATTTAGTTCGAAGCTTTCTATTGAAGCAGACAGTGCTATTCTGCCTGCCACCTATCTCAGATATGGTCTTTATACAAACTGTAAGTAACAGGTTATCACGGAAAATAATTAATAATAAAATCATTAAAGAATTATTCTACGAACGTACTGGAAAGACCACCAATAATGTGCGCTTGCAACTGGTAAATAAAGAACGTGTCCCCCAGCATGGAAATAAAGATATCAGGCAAAATAGACTTTTCTTTTACTTAGATTTCAAAATAATATTTAAGTACTTATTACTTATCAACTTATTAAATCCCTATATTATAACTGCTCGGATGAGTTCAGCAAAAAATGTCCTGCTATTGTCAACACCAGGTGAAAGGTAGAGGATTGTGTCACACAGAAAATCACATTGCTCTCACTTTTATGCTTTCTTCCACACAAAGTGCTGCTGGATTGAGCCTAACACAGGAACACAAGGGTGAAACCTAAATTCCACCGAAGACAAATTTTCACTTCCACTTAAGTTGAATGGTCTCCCATTGACATCAATGCATGATTAAATGAAAATTAAATTTAAGTGGAAGTTAGGATTTTCCACATAAAAGAGGTCATGGAGTGATACGAGAGTCTTGTAGTCCCGTTTCTGCTGTGGAGCTAAAAGCCCTGTCCCCTGTCGAATTCATCCACAGCCCTGCTGGGTCTAGGTCCAGGAGCCTGCAGCCTAGAAAACACCAGCAGCAGGACAGCTAGAGGTTCCTAGAATTCCTAGAATGGAACATTCTGAAATCTGGACGGTCAGTCCGCAGTGATGCCTTTCTCTCTGAGTTCCTCAGTCACTCTCACCAGGTAAGTGGGGTCTGGGTAGCCAAAGCTGCCAGGGGAGATGAAATAAAAACACCATTAGCATGTCATTGAGAGTTGTCATCGCAGGAACAGCTAGAGTGCCTTCTATGAGCAAATGGCCAACACAAATCATAATTGAACCTCTCACCACATGCTCAAAACATGGATAGCTTTCTTGTTCGGTCACATCTCATAAGACTAAAGCCATGTGATTCTATGTAACTTGTGAGTGATCGAGTGAAAGAAAGAGTTTGAGATACAGTGGGGCAAAAAAGTATTTAGTCAGCCACCAATTGTGCAAGTTCTCCCAATTAAAAAGATGTCTTGGCCATAGTGGAGTTTGGAGTGTGACTGTTTGAGGTTGTGGACAGGTGTCTTTTATACTGATAACAAGTTCAAACAGGTGCCATTAATACAGGTAACGAGTGGAGGACAGAGGAGCCTCTTAAAAAATAAGTTACAGGTTTGTGAGAGCCAGAAATCTTGTTTGTAGGTGACCAAATACTTCCACCATTTCCACCATAATTTGCGAATAAATTCATTTAAAAAATCCTACAATGTGATTTTCTGGATTTTTTCCCCCTCATTTTGTCTGTCATAGTTGAAGTGTACCTATGATGAAAATTACAGGCCTCATCTTTTTAAGTGGGAGAACTTGCACAATTGGTGGCTGACTAAATACTTTTTTGCCCCACCGTATACATACATTTATCACTAGATAATGTTTGAAATTTGTCAAAATAAAAAATACATTTTTTAAAAGCTACTGTCACATCTCACATCTTAGAAACACACTAAAATCTCCATTAGCCTTCAGTAAAGACGTTTCCATACCAGCGTGGTCCGCCCCATATGGCGGTTTTGTGGTGGATGTCATTCCAGGTAATGACGTTATGCATTCCCGTAGTCATGGAGGTCCCTATAGTGAAGATGAGGCGCTGCTCAAAGGCCCGGCGGAGCAGGCCCAGGACCCGGTTCCCCTCTGGGCTGTCTGGGAGGTAAGCCACGCGGTCCGTACCCGGGTAGCTTACACCAGGGTTAGGGTGCTCCGGCTGCATGACCCAGGCATAATTCAGAGGAAAGTTTGAAAAGAACAGGAACAATGCAGTAGTAGACAGAGCAGTCTATGACTGGGGTGGCTGGGGTCTTTGACAACTCTGTGCCAAAGGAAGGCCAAAAAGAACATTAAGGACCGTAGCCACCCGAGCCAAGATCGGTTTACTCTGCTACCATCTAGCAGACAGAGACGGTGCATCAGAGCCGGGACCAAGAGACCAGGCCATCAGACTGTTTAACAATTATCACTAGCCAGTTAACTGCCAGAAACTAAGCCCTGCATATTGAGACTAATGCCCCATGTACAGTGCATTCGGAAAAATATTCAGACCCATTCACTTTTCCCACATTTTAAGTTACAGCCGTAACCTAAAATGGAATAGTTTTTTATTTTTTTTTACCTCAACCTAAACACAATGCCCCATAATGACAAAGCAAAAACAGGTTTAGAAACATTTGCAAATGTATTTTTAAAACAAATTTAAAAAACTGAAATAGCACATTTACAAAAGTATTCAAACCCTTTACTCAGTACTTTGTAAAAGCACCATTACAGCCTTGAGTCTTCTTGTGTATGACGCTACAAGCTTGGCACACCTGAGTTTCTTCCATTCCTCTTTTCAGATCCTCTCAAGCTCTGTCAGGTTGGATGGGGAGTGTCGCTGCACAGCTATTTTCAGGTCTCTTCAGAGATGTTCCATCGGGTTCAAGTCCGGGCTCTGGTTGGGCCACTCAAGGACACTCAAGAGACTTGTCTCGAAGCCACTCCTGCGTTGTCTTCGCTGTGTGCTTAGGGTCATTGTCCTGTTGGAAGGTGAACCTTCACCCCAGTAGGAGGTCCTGAGAGCTCTGGAGCAGGTTTTCATCAAGGATTTCTGGAGGAAACCTGGCACCATCCCTACGGTAAAGCTGGTTGGTGGCAGCATCATGCTGTGATTTTCAGCGGCAGGGTTTGGGAGACTAGTCAGGATTGAGGGAAAGATGAAATGGAGCACAGCTCTCTGTGCACCGTTGCTGCCACCAACATGCTTTACCTTAGGGATGGTGCCAGGTTTCCTCCAGACGTGAAGCTTGGCATTCAGGCCAAAGAGTTCAATCTTGGTTTCATCAGACCAGATAATCTTGTTTGTCAAGGTCTGAGAGTCTTTAGGTGCCTTTTGGAAAACTCCAAGCAGGCTCTCATGTGCCTTTCACCGAGGAGTGGCTTCTGTCTGGCCACTACCATAAAGGCCTGATTAGTTGAGTGCTGCAGAGATGGTTGTCCTTCTGGAAGGTTCTCCCATCTCCACAGAGGAACTCTGGAGCTCTGTCAGTGACCATTGGGTTCTTAGTCACCTCCCTGACCGAGGCCCTTCTCCCCCGATTGCTCAGTTTGGCCGGGCGGGCAGCTCTAGGAAGAGTCTTGGTGGTTCCAAACTTCTTCCAATTTAGAATGATGGAGGCCACTATGTTCTTGGGGACCTTCAATGCTGCAGATTTGTTTTGGTACCTTTTCCCAGATCTGTGCCTCTACATTCCTGTCCCGGAGCTCTACGGACAATTCCTTTGAACTCATGGCTTGGTTTTTGCTCTGACATGCACTGTCAACTATGGGACTTCACATAGACAGGTGTGTGCCTTTCTAAATCATATCCAATCAATTGAATTTACCACAGGTGGACTGTTGTAGAAACATCAAGGATGATCCATGGAAATAGAATGCTCAATTTCGAGTCTCATAGCAAATGGCCTGAATACTTATATAAATCTATATATTTTTTTAAGGGGTCTGAATATTTTGCGAATGCGCTGTATATAGAGTAATTGAACACTGGTCACCTCATATTCTGTGTATGGGTCTTTGTATAAATAAAATGGGGCCATTGCGTGACATTGGAATCAATTTCAAAGTGGTTTGAAATAAAAAAAAAATTTCATGCAGTTACACACACACTTAGGGGAATAAAAGTAAATGTATGCAAAATGGCTCATAACTCTAGCTATACAACATAGACCTAAGACTATACATCCTTTAAGCACGGATCATACAGATAACTGGCTACAATAATTACATCTTTTCACCACCAAATGGTTGAAATGTCTGATTTTCAAGCTAGGCCTATTCCAGTACTTCATTTCTGAGCTCCAAATTCGAGTAGGCTACTTCAAGCTCCTTGTAGTTTAAAACTGCAGCTCTAACATGGAAAACAAAATTGATTTGTCAGGTTATTTCATTACCAGATCAAATTGTCAATAAACCCACTACGCTATGTAATTTGTCGTCATTGTATCCAGAATAATTAATAGGAATAGCGTTGGGTGTTTGCAATAGTCTATCCTACACAATTGCACACAGGAGACTGTGTCCAATCCTAGGCACAAAAACAAGTGGGAAAAAAATAACTCATTACCTTTTCTGTTAAATCTAACGAGACCCTGCTGTAAGTCAATCAAGACAACAGATAATCAACATCAATTCTCTAAGGATATTCGAGCCAATGTGGATTCAGGCACAATGGTCTTAACCTGCGTAATGACTGAGAAACCAAAATATTCTGGACACTCCTCACGAACAATTGACTCAAATTATGTCAATTAGCTTATCAAAAGCTTCGAAAGCCATGACATCATTTTCTGGAATATTCCAAGTTGTTTAAAGGCACGGTCAACTTGTATGTACAAAGTGTATGTAAAACTTCTGACCCACTGGAATTGTGATACAGTGAATTATAAGTGGAATAATCTGTCTATAAACAATTTTTGGAAAAATTACTTGTGTCATGCACAAAGTAGATGTCCTAACAGACTTCCCAAAACTATAATTTGTTAAATAGAAATTTGTGGCGTGGTAGAAAAACAAGTTTTAATGACTCCAACATAAGTGTATGTAAACTTCCGACTTCAACTGTTCCTCCTTGTGGTTTTTCTCATGAACGTGTTTCTTTTGTCATATATACTCACCGCCTGTAGACCAGGTGTGAAGCTATAGATGATGCAGATACACCCGTAGCCCTCGTGTCCCGACAACTCCAGATCTGGGTCCCTCTCCACCATCATAGTCCCGGAAGCCGGCTGATTCCCTATGAGCTGGCCGTACACCAGACGACACACCGGACATGCTCTCTTCACCTTGAAGGCCTGGTCCAGACATGACCGGCAGAATGTGTGGCCACACCTTGGGAGGAAGTGAGAGAGAATGGTTTTACTTTCAATTTGAAAACATTACATACACTGCATGGCCTAGAGTATGTGGATACCTGCTCGTCAAACATGGGCATTAATATTATGTTGGTCCCCACTTTGCTGCTAACAGCCTCCATTCTTCTGAGAAGGATTTTCACTACATGTTCAAACATTGCTACATCCATTCAGCCACAAGAGCATTAGTGAGATCGGGTGATCAGGCCTGACTCGCAGTCATCCCAAAGGTGTTTGATGGGGTTGAGGTCAGGGCTCTGTGCAGGCCAGTCAAGTTCTTCCACACTGATCCACAAACCATTTCTGTATGGACCTTGCTTTGTGCACGGGGGCATCGTCACACTGAAACTGGAAATGGCCTTCCCCAAACTGTTACCACAAAGTTGGAAGCATAGAAATGTCTAGAATGTCATGGTATGCTGTAGCGTTACGATTTCCCTTCACTGGAACTAAGGGACCTAGCCCGAACCATGAAAAACAGCTTCAGACCATTATTCCTCCTATGCCAAACTTTACTGTTGGCACTATGCATTTTTGGTCCTCCTGTAGCTCAGTTGGTAGAGCATGGCGCTTGTAACGCCAGGGTAGTGGGTTCGATTCCCGGGACCACCCATACGTAGAATGTATGCACACATGACTGTAAGTCGCTTTGGATAAAAGCGTCTGCTAAATGGCATATATTATTATTATTATATTATTTTTGCAGGTAGCGTTTTCCTGGCATCCGCCAAACCCAGATTCGTACGTCGGACTGCCAGAAGTGAAGCATGATTCACCACGCCAGAGAGCACGTTTCCGCTGCACGGTCTTATGTACACTCACAGGGCCCGACACACAAGGCATACTGATACTCCAAACCACAAACAATCCATTTGCTTACACACATAATATGCACATACATTTATACTAACTCTACACACAGTCATATGTGCTGCAGCTTCTCTGTTTATCATATACCCTGATGCCTAGTTACCGTACCCCTATACATATCTATCTCTATAGATGCAGTATGCCTGCACATTGTAAATATGGTACTGGAACTGACCCTATATTCTCCGATGCTTAGTTATTTTATACATTTCAAAATTATTATTATTATTTTTTACCTTTATTTAACTAGACAAGTCAGTCTTAGGGATAGGAGTCCCGTCAACGGGACAGTTGTAAATCATGCAGCGCCGTGTCTCACAATCGCAGATTTGAGAGAAACAACAAATGTCGGTACATAGAAGTGTCTAACATTGGCTGAGAGCTTAAATTCTTGTTAATATAACTGCACTGCCAAATTTACAGTAGCTATTACTGCAAAAAAATGCCATGCTATTGTTTGAGAGCTCCTAACAATAACACTTTTTTCACCGCGATAGGTTTGATAAATTCACCTCTGAAGGTGAAACGTGTAAATACGTGCTCTGATTTATCATCTAAAAGGGTCCCAGAGAGAACATAAAGTGTTGTTTTGTTAGATAACTTGGACAGCAATTATAAGAACATGGAGAGTTATGAAAACTAGGTGTTTTACAAATGTTGAACTTATAATATGGCTGCTAATACTAGAAAAACTAAATCAAAGTCCAAGTATAAAGATTTTACGATATTCTTGCTGAAAAATGTAATGTGAATGTTAATGTCTCCTTCACGATTTCCCCAAATGCACCTGGGTGACTTCACACTAAATGTCATGTAGTTCTCATACTACAAGTTATCCGTCTGAAACTATGCACATACACTGTTGCCATCTGGTGGACACCATCGGAATTACAACCAGAGTGATGGCTAGATTTGGAACCTTTCTGTTGCATTTCAAAGATGGTGGTAGAAGGGAAAAAAACTTTTGTTTTTTTCTTTGTATTTTCTTCTACCAGATCTATTGTGTTATATTCTCCTACATTCAATTCACATTTCCACAAACTTCAAAGTGTTTCCTTTCAAATTGTACCAAGAATATGCATATCCTTGCTTCAGGGCCTGAGCTACAGGCAGTTAGATTTGGGCATGTCATTTTATGTGAAAAAAAAATGGAAAAAAAAGGGGATATCCCTAAGAAGTATGAACAAATTCTTATTTACAATGACGGCCTACCCCGGCCAAACCCGGACGACGCTGGGCCAATTGTGGGCCACCTTATGGGACTCCCAATCACGGCCGGATGTGATGCAGCCTGGATTCAAACCAGGTACTGCAGTGCCTGCACTGCGATGCAGTGTCTTAGACCACTGTGCCACTCGGGAGCCCTACCATGTTATTTTTAGAATTACATTGTTATTGATTACTGCATTGTTGTGGTTAGAGCTTGCAAGAAAGGCATTTCACTGTACCTGTGCACATGACATAAACTTTAAATATGTAGCTATACCTCTCCAGCGTGGTCCTCTCCACCATGTCTCCCATGCAGATGGAACATGAGGTGTGGTCGTCCGCTTCACTCTGGGAGTGGCTATGAGAAGATGCCATCATACTGCAGTTGACTTCCATGTTGTCCTGCTTCCTCTGTCCTGATGCATTGTGGGACATGCAGTTCATGGAGTTGGAGAGGACAACACAGGCCTCATCCTCCGCAGGCTTCCTACACCTCTGTTGCTGCCTCTGAGAGCGTCTGGGCTGGGGAGGCTGAGGCGTTAGCAGGCTCCCCTCTCCATCCCCCTCCAGGACCCTCACCCCAACACAGGGCAGCACGGACCTCTTCCACTTAGGACCCCCCTCCTGTTTGCTCATCTCTTTCCGGGCACAGCGGCATAAGTCTATGAAGGACTTGCGCGTCTCATTGGAGATGGGTCCCCCCTCCATCATCCCTGGTCCTCCCCCAGAACGGGAGCCCTCTACAGGGCGTAGCCGCACTGCGCAGCAGCCTCCCCGCTCCCCTCTGCGGATAATGCCTGCGCTGAGGCCCTGCTTGTCCTGGAAGTCTATGAGCCAGGGCCGGCCGGCGGCGGCCAAGTAGTCCCACACTGCTTGGGACACCAGAACCTCGTCGCTACCCTGCCCCGCGCGCACACTCATTTCAACAGATGAAACTGCATAGGGAAACACAAGAGAGAAACCATTAGACACCAGTAGTGGTCGGTGACGTTTAAGATGAGGGAGGAAGATTTTTGTATTTTATTATGAGCATGGCCTTATTGCGATTATAGCATATTGGATGACTGTTATTCATATTCCATTCATCCTGCTCAATAAAACATTGATAGGTTTAAGCTACTACATGATACTCAAATTTTCCCTATGCCCATCATGACGCTGCTACAACCTAGCCTATGAATAAACGTTTACAACGTAGGTGCACAGGTTGAGAGAACATTATGAGTAATCAAGGTAACAGACCGACACATTCAATACCGCCTTGCAGACTCTTGCCTGCATCTAGCTGATCTAGGCCGTAATCATTAGTCCAACAGTTGCAAACGAGAGTTTCTATTGGACAAATTCAGGTATGTTTATCCAAGTTTCATTTGCTTCCGTTTAAGAAACAGATTTCAACAGAATTGGCAGAATGAACACACCCCTGATCATGAAAACAGTTCACTTTCATAGCATCCACATACAAACATGATAATTTTGCTCATATAATTCTCTCTCGCATCAAAGCTCTCTCCTCCTCTCACCTTTTCCCTTCGCTTGTGGACTTCATAGCACAACACATCAACTGCCTGTGTCCAGGCAAAAAAAACTTTCCAAGCCAAACCTTCATAACATAACCGCTACACACAGCCTACATAGTTGTCAACATATTAGCTAATATGATAATCAACATAGCTACTAGAACTAACGTGTTAGTAAACCTGCTACAATCATGCAGTAGAGTACAGTCAGCAAGCAGTTTAGCAGTTACACTGACAGGCAGGCCCCAGTGGCAATAAATTAATAAAACCAAAAGCTTACCTTGACTTGGAAGAGTTCCAATGTTGTATAGCCATACCCAGCTAGCTAACATAGTTTAGCCTACTCAAAACAGAGAGGGGTGCTATCTAGCTGCATTCGCTAGCTAAGAGAAAGTGAAAAATAAATACTACAAAATATAGCTCTCTCCCTGTCGTTCATTTTTAAAGAAATTCATTTGTTCAAAACTGTAAAACTATTGCCTTTCACTCTCTTTGAGTCACATTTTATGCACTGCAATGATAGCAAGCTGTAGCTTATGCTTTTAGAACTACATTTAAACTCTGATCCTTTGACTGAGTAAACAACATATATTAATGCTGCAAGTGCTCTGACAGGTCGGAGGACGTCCTCCAACCTGAGTTTTCATTATTGCTGTCCAAGTCTATGGAAGGGGGTGAGAACCATGAGCTTCCTAGATTTTGTATTGAAGTCAATGTACCCAGAGGAGGACTTAAACTAACTGTCCTCAGGCTACACCATGGTGCTGACCCACAGAGTGCTGTTTAAGCTACTGTAGACCTTTGCAAAACAGTGTGTTTTAATAAATTATTTGGTGAATATATTTAGTAGTTTTATATAAAAAGTATAACTAATGTTTCACTATTTCAAAAAAGCCATGAAATGGCTGTTAGTCACATATTCAAGCCATTAAAGGAAAAGGTGTAATGTTAAACTTATTACACCGGGACGAGACTGTACTGTAAACAGAGAATTGAACCCGTAATCCGTTGCACGTGCCATGCTCTACTAACTGAGCCATACAGGACCAACAACGTTTCTAATATTATGTAATTCTCTTATTTCAGGCAATCCCAATATACTCTGATCTGTATACATTTTTGAAAAGCTGAGCTAAAATTAAACTGCACAGGAAACACCAAGAGGGGGGACATACAGCCACCTCATAATCAATTAGTGTCTTGTGTTTAAGGCAAGCCACTTGTGAAACAAAAACATGTCACGTGAAATAGGCAACATCAGGCAACATCCTTAATAGGCAACGTCAGATTTAAATGAACATAATTAGGGAGTTTGGCTAATCCCATATTCTGAAATTACTAATTTCAGTTCAGAAAACTTTAAATGAACACAATGTAATTGACTCCTTCCTTAATCTCAACCATAACAGTGTAACAATGCACTGTTTACTAGCCTACCATGACAATAATGTCAAATTAATGAGATGAGAACACCACGACTAGACTACATATACACGGTTTCCATTCGGTGCTCGAATGGACTGTTACAACAATAACAAAAAGCATGCAGCCAGGTTAAAATGTTGACTTGTGGATGTTCTTTGAACCAAAAACCGATTAAATCACTTATTTCTGCTGGTACATCGTTGCTACTCGGCCTACCGGTATGTTGCGTGAGGCAATGAAAGCTAGGTGTATGCACCGCAATACAGACAGAACGTTCGAATATCGCTAGTCTTAAACCACTACAAATAACAACTGTGAAATATGTCTGTTTTTGCGAGTGCTACCATTCCGCTTGAGGTTGTATGTTTGGTGTCAGTGGTCGCAGGACAAGTCAAAGCTACAACACGCTGGCTGGTAGTATCGCGGCAGTGCTGAAATGGACGTATCAGCTGTTCTGAAATGCAGACTGAGTAAACAAAGGAAACTGAGGCTAGCTAAACCCGATCTTCTATCAACATGTTTGATTGTGTGCAACATTTGATCTCTGACAGTCATATGAAACAATTATAAATATTTATTAGATAGTTACCTTGTGATCCCATATATTCCCTTCAATCGAGAAAATATCCCCCTGTTGAACATGAAGAGAAAAACTGAAGTAGTACAAAACGTGACACGTCAGATTACTAGACAAATATTCGCTGACATTCGAGTTGCGCAACTTGGAACCCGACGAATCTGTTCAAATTCCAAAGTGGAACGTCCATAATCAATTTACTAAATTAGATTGCGGTGTGGGGTGAACCGTCTCACCTTTTGCGGTAGCTGTCGGATGGGGTTTAGATTACGGAACTAGCTAAAACATATATGGACATGGCCTGAAAATCGTGTGCTGCAGTGGATATGTTGATTACACGTATTTTGTAGTCAATATATACTTAGTATCCATTTGAATTTATCCGTAACGTAAGCTAACAATTAATCGAGTCCCCTTCTCCATCCTCGAGGTTGTCTTCCTCTTTCCACGTCCTTGAGACACAGCCTAATACAAAATCAACCCCTACTTACATCATACACATTCTGAACTTTCACATAACCACGTTAGCTGTTTCATTATTATGACAACCGCGTACTCAAGAATATACGTATGGAAATAGTTTGTACTTTCAAGCCATGTCCAACAGTTTAATGACGAGAGACAACCGAAAGCAGGAAGTTCGTCATAGAACACTCCGTGATTGGTTAAAAATTGTTGGCAAGGAATTGGGGAGACTCAAGCATCTTCATTAGCAATCCATGGCAATCTACAGACAGAACTATTACCTTAGTGAAACGACCTATTTAACCTTGTTCCCAACATTTTCCCTAACATGCCACTATGCAAATGTAATGCCATTAGGAACTCTAACATGTAATCCATATTGCTTATATCTATAATAAAATTAACAGACATTTACCTCTATTCCTCAGCCACAATATCTATATACCTCAGCCCACATACCCACATACCCACACACCTAAACCCCATTATCCACACACCTCAAATCCATTACTCAAACCCCCATGTCCTAACCCTAACACCCATATGCCAATAGCCTAATATTGATACAATCAAGTACCAATACACCCATGTCTTAGCCCTAAATGCCCTATTTGTTACTCATAGACCCAGTTCCTTCGCCAATACATCTCATATCTGTTACTTGCCTATCCCAGCCCTGTTACCCACTTTCCTTAGGCCTGCATTCCCCAAATCACCAATAGTAACCTATATCCAGCTATTCACTAGACACCCCAATGCTGTTATTTGCATATGTTAGTCCTGTGATCTCTGACATGTATACATTCATAATTTCTGAGTACAGTGGTATAATAACACATGTGACCCAGCCCCATTGGTTTATACTTCCTGCTTTAGTTTTTACTTGTAAGCAAAAATCAGGAGGATAGAATTATGATCAGATTTGGTCAAATGGAGGGCGGGGGAGTGCTTTGTATGCATCTCTGTGAGTGGAGTAAAGGTGGTCTAGAGTTTTTTTTCCTCTGGTTGGACATGTGACATGCTGGTAGAAATTATGTAAAAGGAATTTGACGTTTGCCTGCATTAAAGTCCCAGGGCCACTAGGAGCGCCTCTTCTGGATGAGCATTTTCTTGTTTGCTTATGCCTGGCCTTATACAGCTGGTTGAGTCCGGTCTTCATGCCAGCATTGGATTGTGGTGGTAAATAGATGGCTGTGAATAATATAGATGAGACTCTCTTGGTATAGAACTCTCTTGGTAGATAGTGTGGTCAGTGTGGTCTACAGCTTATCATAAGGTACTCTACTTCAGGCGAGCAATACCTTGAGACTTATATTAGATAATATTATATTATTAGAAATCGCGCACCAGCTGTTATTGACAAATAGACACACACCCCCACCCCTCATCTTACCAGACGTAACTTCTCTGTCCTGCTGGTGCATGGAAAATCCCGCCAGCTCTATATTCGTTGTTCAGCCACGACTTAGTGAAACATAAGATATTACCATTTTTAATGTACCGTTGGTAGGATAATCTTGATCGTAGGCCATCGATTTATTTTCCAATGATTGCACGTTGGCCAATAAAATGGCTGGCAGTAGGAGTTTACTTGCTCGCCTACACATTTTTAGAAGGCAGCCCGACCTCTGCCCCCCTTTTCTCCGTCTTTTCTTCACGCAAATGACAGAGATTTGGGCCTGTTCCCGAAAAAGCAATATATTCTTCGGGACGACTCGTCGGACCCGTTAAAGGAAAAATCTTCTTCCTGTTCAAGGTCAGTAATCCAGAAATTCTTCTCGGTCATAAGAAACGGTAGCAACAACATTATGTACAAAATAAGTTTAAAAAAAAGTTACAAACAACGCAAAAAAACGAACAAAATAGCACAGTTGGTTAGGAGCACGTAAAACATATATTATATATATATATATATATATATATATATACACTCTCTATTATATATCTATATATATATATATATATATATATATATATATATATATATATATATATATACACAATATTACCATTTTATAAATGGTAAATTGTGTTATATAATTATATTTTGCAACCCCACTCCGTTTACCCAAGATTAATGGTTTTGACCTCTAAAGTTTTGCTTCACTACACGCTCCACTGCTTTAATTGGTGCAGCTAGAAACCACAAGTCCTTTAATGAAATAGCACACCGTGAAAAGAAAATTCAAGTAACATTTATTGTGCTGTTGTTACATGTCATTTGCGGCATGCATCATGAGCAAAGTCGTTGTAACCTATAATTTCACTTCCCCTGTGAGAACTATGAGCACAGGACTTGGCTTTATTGTACCGCAGCCGAATAGCCTGCCAACCTACCAAAGCTTGCACAGTGTCCATTACAGTGTAGAAGAACTAGTTTCTAGCCCAAACCGTTCAAAATTTACCCATATTATCAGAGCTTCATCTTATTCTTTCTATTTCTATGGCGGATTTGAGTCCGCAATTTATGGAAAATGCCAAAACATTGGAGATAACAATCAATGGGGAAGTCAAATATACTGGTTTCCGCTATCCAACTATGGCTAAGTTTTCCCCTTAATGCTTATGACAAATCCAGCTCCAGAACCAGCCATAGCCTAGACATCTGGCAAATATTTTGTATACGGTGTAGTAAAAAATAAAAAACAGCAACAGATAGTGTTAAATAGCAAGATAAGGTTAGCATGCTAGCTAGCTACACCTACTGCTGTCAATGCCCCTTTTTGTTGTTTCTCCACTCAACCTGGAAATCACTGCTATGTAATTCTTCAGAGGTGGAACCAAAACAAGCATTTCCACTCTAGGACAGGAATTATGTTGAAATAGGGGTCGGCCTTGCCCTGTGGTGGGGCCCTTTTTAATGGTCGTAATGACTTTCAGATCCGTTTCCTACGGACAATATGTTTCTTGCACACTATAGGCAATACGTTTCCTATGGACAACAAGTTTTCTATGGAGAATAAAGCAATGATCTTCTCTATCAACACCAGGCCAGGTGATGGGCATAACCAGGGTTAACATCAGGAAGTCCAAGAACATCCTGTTTGTCATCCCCAAACCAGACGTCTACAACAGCTCCGCCTCCGACGCATACATTTTCTTCGGGGAAGCTAAGGCAAGTGACACTATTTGAACCATTGTGTGGTGTTTATGTTTCTGTTATTCACCCAATGTTATTGGGTTTTTAAAACAAAACAGCCATAACAATTTACGTAAAAATACTTAATACTTAGATGTTCTCTGCTAGATCACATTTATAATTAAAAGCACAATTCGTTTTTTGTTGTTGATAAAATGTGATTTTTGTAAACAAATCGGTTTTCATCACTATTGATGTTTTGTTACGAAAAACTAAGAGTGGTGGATGGAATCAGGCGCAGAGAGCAGGGTTCTGTCATTATCAAATTTATTACACCGGTGCAACTGAAAAATGATCACGCCAACACACAGGGCGTATATAGGTTGCCAGTCCAAAAAAACAGGACAAAATAGACCAGAGAATAAAGATAAGAAAACAAATCACACCATCAAACACAGAGTAACAAAAAACAAGCCCTCACAAAATACCCAGCGGGCCTAGTGCCCTTAAATACCCTACAAACAAACCCTAATACAAAACAGGTGTACCCAATTAACCACTAACCAACACAAACGGAAAAGCAATCGATGGCAGCTAATAGGCCGGTGACGACGACCGCCGAGCCCCGCCCGAACAGGAAGAGGCACCCTCTTCAGCGAGGTTCGTGACAGTACTCCCCCTGACGCTCGGCTCCCGCAGCGCGCCGACCCCGGCCTCGAGGACGACCCGGAGGACGAGGCGCGGGGCGATCCGGGTTGGAGGCGGTGGAAATCCCTCAAGAGGGAAGGATCTAAAATGTCCCTCCCCGGTACCCAGCACCTCTCCTCCGGACCGTACCCCTCCCAGTCCACGAGGTACTGCCTCCTCACTCGGCGTCTCGAGTCCAGAATAGCTCGTACTGTGTACGCCGGGGACCCCTCGATGTCCAGAGGGGGTGGAGGGACCTCCGGTACCTCATTGTCTTGTAGGGGACCAGCTACCACCGGCCTGAGGAGAGACACATGAAACGAGGGGTTAATGCGATAATAAGAGGGAAGTTGCAATCTATATTAAACCTCGTTTATCCTCCTCAAGACTTTAAATGGCCCCACACACTGTGTTACGGATACAGTTATCCTGTGTCTGTGTGTATCCTGTGTGTGTGTTTCTTTTCTCCCCTCACAGGTGAAAATCATCACTCCCCAATCAATCATCAATCAGAAGACACACCTCCTCCTATTTCCTGACCTATCACAGTTCCTTCCCCATGGTTTAAAAACCCCATCATTTGTTTGTTCTAGCTCAGCTCAGCTCAGCTCAGCTCAGCTCAGCTCAGCTCAGCTCAATCTCTCTGTAATGCCATGTCTGTAGGTCTCTGTGTTTCACTCTCGCTTTGTGTCTTAACCTCTCTTTTGTTTAAAGCACCTCCATAGCACTTTGTCATCACCTGTGAGTATTGTTTTTGGTTATGGTGTTTGTTTGTTGCTGGTGGGAAAAGGGGGAAACCAAGACAAGTCGCCCATGGGCATACACTACCCGTAGGTGAACTTTGTTAAATACACTAGTTAGAACTGGGCGGACCACCCACTGTATTTTTGGTTAGTTAGTTAGCTGTTGTTAAAGTAGGCTAGTCTAGCTTAGGGGTGTTTTTGTATACTTATTGTTTCTTTCCTTGGGTCCAGCTCAGCCCCTTTTCCTGCTCCCCCCCATTACCGTGTGTTTATAAATAAACCTAGAGTTTGACGGTAGATTTCTGTTGTCGTGGTTATTTCGTTCACACTTTTACTTTGTCACAATAATAATTTGCATGAGTTATGTTACGGGTCTCATTACCATCCCCCCTAGACCGTCGGGCCAAAAGGGATTCGTAACACACTGCTTCCGGCAGGGCAGGCGGAGGGGCAGGTTTCGGGTCGAGAGCCAGACCCTGTCCCCTGGTGCGAACACCGGGGCCTCACTGTGGTGGCGGTCAGCTTCTCTCTTCTGCCATTCACTGGCCTGCCTGAGAGAATCCTGGACTGCCCGCCAGGTCTCTCTAGAGCGCTGTACCCACTCCTCCACCGCAGGAGCCTCGGTCTGACTCTGATGCCACGGAGCCAGGACCGGCTGGTAGCCCAGTACGCATTCGAATGGCGACATATTCGTAGACGAATGCCGAAGAGAGTTCTGGGCCAATTCTGCCCACGGAACGTACCTCGCCCATTCTCCTGGCCGGTCCTGGCAATACGACCTCAGAAACCTACCCACTTCATGGTTTACTCTCTCCACCTGCCCATTACTTTCGGGGTGATAACCAGAGGTAAGGCTGACCGAGATCCCCAGACGCTCCATAAACGCCTTCCAAACCCGGGACGTGAACTGGGGACCCCGATCGGAGACTATATCCTCTGGAACCCCATAGTGCCGGAAGACGTGGGTAAATAGAGCCTCTGCAGTCTGTAGGGCCGTAGGAAGACCAGGCAATGGGAGGAGACGGCAGGACTTAGAGAACCGATCCACAACGACCAGAACGGTAGTGTTCCCCTGAGATGGGGGAAGATCCGTAAGGAAATCTACAGAGAGATGGGACCATGGCCGTTGTGGAACCGGGAGGGGCTGTAACTTCCCTCTAGGAAGGTGCCTAGGAGCCTTACTCTGGGCGCATACCGAAAAGGAGGAGACATAGAGCCTCACATCCCTAGCTAAAGTGGGCCACCAGTATTTCCCCCTAAGACCCCGTACTGTCCTATCAATCCCCGGATGACCCGCAGACAGTAGTGTGTGAGCCCACCGAATCAATTTATCACGGACACCAAGCGGTACGTAACTTCGACCAGTTGGACACTGTATAGGCGCAGGTTGAACCCTCAACGCCCGCTCGGTGTCCTCGTCCACCTCCCATACCACTGGGGCCACCAGCCGAGAGGCTGGAAGGATGGGAGTGGGTTCGATAGACCGGTCCTCGGTGTCATAGAGACGGGGCAGCGCGTCGGCCTTAGTGTTGAGGGAACCTGGTCTGTAAGAGATCGTAAATCTAAAACGTGTAAAGAACATGGCCCACCTAGCCTGACGTGGATTCAGTCTCCTCGCTTCCCGAATATACTCCAGATTACGGTGGTCAGTCCAGATGAGAAAAGGGTGTTTAGCCCCCTCAAGCCAGTGTCTCCACACCTTCAGGGCCTTTACCATAGCTAGTAACTCCCGATCCCCCACATCATAGTTCCACTCCGCCGGACCCAGCTTCTTAGAAAAGAAAGTGCAGGGACGGAGCTTCGGTGGCGTGCCCGAGCGCTGAGACAGCACGGCTCCAACTCCAGCCTCGGACACATCCACCTCCACTATGAATGCTAACGAAGGGTCCGGATGCGCCAACACGGGAGCTCCGGTGAACAGTACCTTCAACTGGTTGAAGGCTCCATCAGCCTCTGCTGACCACCGCAGACGCACCGGTCCCCCCTTCAGCAGTGAGGTAATGGGCGCCGCTACTTGACCAAAACCCCGGATAAACCTCCGGTAGTAATTGGCAAACCCTAAAAACCGCTGCACCTCCTTTACCGTGGTCGGAGTCGGCCAATTACGCATGGCGTTAACGCGGTCACACTCCATCATCATCCCCGAGCTGGAAATGCGATAACCCAGGAAGGAAACGGCTGGTTTGGAGAACACACATTTCTCAGCCTTGACGTATAGGTCATGCTCCAGCAGTCGCCCAAGAACCCTGCGCACCAAGGAAACATGCGCGGCGCGTGTGGTAGAATAAATCAAGATGTCAACAATATAGACTACCACACCCTGCCCGTGCAAGTCCCTAAGAATCTCATCTACAAAGGATTGGAAGACGGCTGGAGCATTCTTCAAACCATACAGCATGACGAGGTACTCATAGTGGCCTGATGTGGTACTAAACGCTGTTTTCCACTCGTCTCCTCCCCGAATACGCACCAGATTATACGCGCTCCTGAGGTCCAGTTTTGTGAAGAAACGCGCTCCGTGGAATGATTCCACGGCCGTAGCGATGAGAGGTAGCGAATAACTAAAACCCACTGTGATCAATTGAGACCTCGATAATCAATGCACGGACGCAGACCTCCCTCCTTTTTCCTCACAAAAAAGAAACTCGAGGAGACGGGTGACATGGAGGGCCGAATGTACCCCTGTCTCAGAGCTTCCGTGACATATGTCTCCATAGCCAACGTCTCCTCCTGTGACAGTGGGTGCACATGACTCCGGGGAAGTGCAGTGTTCTCCTGGAGGTTTATCACGCAATCCCACCGTCGATGAGGTGGTAATTTGGTCGCTTTCTTCTTACTAAAAGCGATAGCCAAATCGGCATATTCTGGGGGAATGCGCATGGTGGAAACCTGGTCTGGACTCTCCACCGTCGTGGCACCGATGGAAACTCCTATACACCTCTCTGAACACTCGTCTGACCACCCCTTAAGAGCCCCCTGTTTCCAGGAAATAACGGGATTGTGAATAGCCAGCCAGGGAACGCCCAACACCACCGGGAACCCAGGTGAATCAATAAGGTAGAAACTGATCCTCTCCCTATGATTCCCCTGCGTTACCATGTCCAGCGGAATCGTGGCCTCCCTGACCAGCCCTGACCCTAACGGTCGGCTATCTAAGGAGTGCACGGGGATAGGTGGGTCTATCTGCACTAACGGAATACCCAATTTACGGGCGAGTCCACAATCCATAAAACTCCCAACTGCGCCTGAATCGACTAGCGCCTTATGCTGAAGAGAGGGGAAAAACAGAGGGAAAAAAATGAACAAAAACATGTGATCAACAGGGAGCTCTGAGTGAGTTTGGTGCTTACTCACCTGGGGTGGCCGAGGAGTGTTCCGCCGACCATCTCGACTCCCAGAGGGACTCCTCCAACACCGGTCCGAAGTGTGTCCTCTCCGTCCACAATAGGAGCAGGAGGAGACCCATCTGGTCCCCCTAGATGCAGCTCCTCCCAACTCCATCTGAGTGGGAGTGGGAGAGCTGGAAGGTGGAATCAACAGAACCCCTTCTGAACGCCCGCGGGCAGCTAGCAGGTTGTCCAATCGAATAGACATGTCTATAAGTTCATCCAGGGAGAGAGTTGGGTCTCTGCAAGCTAGCTCCCTGCGGACATCCTCCCGGAGACTAGACCGGTAATGGTCCATCAGGGCCCTGTCATTCCACCCAGCACCAGCAGCTAGGGTCCTAAACTCCAACGCAAAGTCCTGCCGCCGGTTTACCCTCTGGTGGATGATCGAACACAGCTCGGAAACGGCGGGTGAACTCCAGGTAGTTGTCCCGAGCCGAGTCTGGACTGTTCCAGACCGCGTTAGCCCAGTCCAGGGCCTTGCCCGTTAAACAGGAGACGAGGAGGCCCACACTCTCCTCACCCGAGGGAGCCGGACGCACGGTAGCCAGGTAGAGCTCTAGCTAGAGCAAAAATCCCTGGCACCCGGCCGCTGCTCCATCGTACTCGCTCGGGGGGAGAGACGCAGTGCGCTGGACCCAGAGGACGACGTAGGTGGAGTAGGTGTTGAAGGTGGTGTCGGCAGTGGGAGAGCTGAGATAGACGTCGGTAGACCACTCCTCTCCCATCGTTCCATCCTCTCCATCATCTGATCCATCGCCGTACCAATCCGATGGAGGACAGCTGTGTGGTGATGGACGCGCTCCTCCATAGTGGGGAGAGGGGTGGTCGCTGCTCCTGCTGACTCCATTTCTGAAAAACTAAGAGTGGTGGATGGAATCAGGCGCAGAGAGCAGGGTTCTGTCATTATCAAATTTATTACACCGGTGCAACCAAAAAATGATCACGCCAACACACAGGGCGTATATAGGTTGCCAGTCCAAAAAAACAGGACAAAATAGACCAGAGAATAAAGATAAGAAAACAACTCACACCATCAAACACAGAGTAACAAAAAACAAGCCCGCACAAAATACCCAGCGGGCCTAGTGCCCTTAAATACCCTACAAACAAAGCCTAATACAAAACAGGTGTACCCAATTAACCACTAACCAACACAAACGGAAAAGGAATCGATGGTAGCTAATAGGCCGGTGACGACGACCGCCGAGCCCCGCCCGAACAGGAAGAGGCACCCTCTTCAGCGAGGTTCGTGACATGTTTATTGCTTTGAACTAAACAAATTGGAAGGAAACATTTTACATACAGTATTTTATGGAAATTATAAATGTGCCCCATTGAATACAAATTAAGGCCGGACTACACACACAGTTTTACTGTGTGTTGCAAATTTATTTTTTGAACTTAATCTGTGTCTACTGTCCTTCTTGATGCTACCGGCTACAATCTTGAATGATGAAAACACTTAGTTCAGAGATTGTACTAACATCTCACTCACTCACATATATAGTTACAGCAGGCCAAGGCAGGAGAGTCAGACACACACACATGCAACAACATCACTCACACTTACTTCCGGTATTGGAGTTGTTGGTTCTGTGGGTCGGGCAGATGGGGCACCAGCATCCTTTACATTTACATTTACATTTAAGTCATTTAGCAGACGCTCTTATCCAGAGCGACTTACAAATTGGTGCATACACCTTATGACATCCAGTGGAACAGCCACTTACAATAGTGCATCTAAATCTTTTAGGGGGGTGAGAAGGATTACTTACCCTATTACCCTATCCTAGGTATTCCTTGAAGAGGTGGGGTTTCAGGTGTCTCCGGAAGGTGGTGATTGACTCCTCCTCCTGAATCCTCCTCACGATGGCTGCAGAAGCTGTGGTCCTTGGGATATGTTGCCTACTCTGGATTTGAGGTCTTACCAATGCCTTTCCCAGCTCCTCAAGAAAGAGCCGTCTCCTCTGGAGCTTCCTTCTGTTCCAATCTTGGTTCAATGCCATTCAGATGATGTCCAAGATTTGAAGAATATCACAAGTCAACTTCCTCTTGAGGAGCTCCTGTCCCAGCTTGTGCGAAGTACATTTTTTATTCCATGTGATGTTGTGGCCACGGAGTCCCTGTGTCACGTCCAGGACAGCCTGCATCCCTTGATTATTCTCAGGGGCTCCTCCATCTGGCTTCCCCGTATACACTTGCAAGTTCCACGCATATGATAAAGCAGCATCACAGGCAGCCCAGATCTTGATTTCATATTTTGAGGGTTTAGACAATATGTACTGCCTGAAGAGGCAGTGGCCCCTAAATGGCATAAGCTGCTCATCAACGTTGGGCCCTGGGTTGTAAAACAGGGGAAGGCTGTCCACCCACTTGTCCCACACTGACCTGATTGCAGCTAGCTTGTCTCTCTACCGCCGAGCTGGTCTGGTGTCTCAGTTATCAAAGCGGATAATCCTGAAAATAATGTGGAAGTTTTCCAGAGACATTGTAACATGGAAAAGTTCTCTGCCAGTTTCTGCATCTCATAGGGATTCTGTGGATTCCACATTGGATCTGAAAACACCAGCAAGGATAAGAACCCCAAAGTATCCACGTAAATGAGTTTGGTCGATTTCCTTCCATCTCTCTACAAAAATGTGCCTTCCCTCCGAATGAGTCCAGAATGATTTTCTGGATGGTGTCTGGGATGAACAGTTCAAAAGAAGACTTTATGTCCTGCACATGAGTAACCACCATCTGCGTCGGCCCTAGTTTTATCCCTATCAAATTGACAGCCATGCGGGGTGGCTCATTCCTTGGGCAAGAAGACCATTCAATTGCACCATTTTTTTTACATGCTTATTTCTCCTCCTGCAGGCTGCTGATGAACTGGTTGTTGAAGGGCTGATCCTGGGGCTGTCTGCTGATGGGCTGGTCCTGGGGCTGGCTGAGGGTCAATCTTCTCCTCTTCTTCCAACTCACTGTCAGACTCCGAATTGACAGAGACATGATCCTCATATTTGGAAAACACTAGCTTCTCTCTCTGCAAAAATGATTTCCAAGAGATTAGTTTTGCTATACTGATTGATTGTGGTATGGAGCCACACATGCAAAGCTATTTATTTGTTGTGTCCCAATTTGTACCGGCTGGGGTAGAGTGTGGGAAAATACAGAATTTTTCACAATGTATCGAAATAATGTATTGTAAAGACATTGTGCTTCTACACCTGCATTGTTTGCTGTTTGGGGTTTTAGGCTGGGTTTCTGTACAGCACTTTGAGATATCAGCTGATGTAAGAAGGGCTTTATAAATCAATTTGATTTGATTTGTGTAGTTTCACGCACTACAAAGGGTAAAGAGTGCGAGAAAAGTTGGAGACAGGCAGACGGGCAGGGAGACAGACAGACAGGTTCTTGGTACTATGTTGAAACAGCAGGCCCAGGGAGGAGGAAGACAAGAGTGAAGTCCCACAGCAAACCTTTTTGTTTAATTTTGATGTGTTTTTACCTACACACCCACCTTTCCACACTTTTATTACACTTGGATAACCACATATGTAATATAAATGTGTAGGGGGGTGTGCACTCAATGAAAATGTAATCTTTTACATGTTCGGCACAGAAAATGAGCCAAGGCCAATGAGTCTCAGGTTAAACAAAATATTAATTGTATAATAAATATTTTAGTAAACATTGAAAATGTAACCACACAAGGGTTAAGTAGTAATCAGACATGCGAGGATAATCATTTATCCATTGCATCTGGGTTGGATCTCAAAAAGTGTGTCTTCTCATTTCAGATCGGACGTGATTACTTTCAAATAGTTTACAAATACCTATAAATGCCATAAGCATTTTATTTATTAAAGTATTTATGTTACGTTCTTTATGAATTAGAGATATTCTTGCAATTCTGTTTTCTGAGAGTGGATTTCCTTTTCTTCCAGATTGAGGAGTTGTCCCAACAAGCTCAGCTGGCAGCAGCAGAGAAGTTCAAGGTCCAGGGAGAAGACAGAACGTCCAGCATCCAGGAGAACACACAGAAGCCCACAGTATACAAGAGGAGAGCAGAGAGGAAGAGGTGAAGGGTCGAAGTTAGTGTGGCCCCATATCTGTTTGTGCTGTTCTGTCAGATCTTGAACCAGGCTTGTTCCAACCGCCATCCTCTGGCGTTTACTTAACTATCATAAAACATTGTTTATGACGTCAGCAGTTTTTACTTCCTCATTATACTCTAACAGTATAAGCAGTTCCTTATGCACTACCAATGTGTTCCATCATGCTTTGCAGGTTGATGAGACAGCCGTGAAGGACATTGAACTGGTGATGTCACAAGCCAATGTGTCTCGACTGAAGGCTATATGAGCGCTCAAAAGCAACAATGACGTCGTCAATGCCATCATGGTAAGAATATTTAATTGGTTGTCAATCTGTTGTAAATGTAATATCATGTTTAATTTAAGTTTTTCTTTGATTTCTATGTTGTAAGGTGATTACAGGCACATCTGGACCTTACAGTTCCAGATTATATTATGTTCTATTCAATGTTGGAATCTCCTAAAATGCAAAAACCTTTTGAATTCTTCTTTGCAGGAGCTGACCATGTAAACACCAAACAACCACGAGGACCAGGTCCAGTCCAACCTTTTAATAGACGTTGTCTGAATTTATTTCAAGGCTAGAAATAAAGTTGTTGAATAAGGAGCCAGCAGCATATACCACCCTGCATACCACTGTTGGCTTGCTTCTGAAGCTAAACAGGGTTGGTCCTGGTCAGTTCCTGGATGGGAGAACAGATGCTGCTGGAAGTGGTGTTGGAGGGCCAGTAGGAGGCACTCTTTCCTCTGATCTAAAAACATATCCCAATGCCCCAGGGCAGTGATTGGGGACACTGCCCTGTGTAGGGTGCTGTCTTTCGGATGGGATGTTGAACGAGTGTCCTGACTCTCTGAGGTCATTAAAGATCCCATGGCGCTTATATTAAGAGTAGGGGTGTTAACCCTGGTGTCCTGGCTAAATTCCCAATCTGGCCCTCATACCATCACGGTCACCTAATAATCCCCAGTTTACAACTGGCTCATTCCTCTCCCCTGTAACTATTCCCCAGCTCGTTGCTGCAAATGGGAACGTGTTCTCAGTCAATTTACCGGGTAAAATAAAGGAGATGGAAGATTTTGTTTCTGTTTCGTGTATTTCTGTTTCCCATTTATTGATAATTAATTACAAAAATCACATGTGTGTATATATATATATATATAAAATGTTTACACACGTAACACCTGTTCGTACACACCTGCGTTGTACAGGTGAAATCGTTGAAATGTTACAGATCGTGTGTGTGCGTGTTGCCACGGTAACGGCGTTCAGCCTAGGCTTCAGGTAAAGCGCACGCAAGAAACTTCCCCCGGCACGAGAGAATGATCCAGAAAGGTCTCCAGACGGTGATAGTGAAACCAGCGATTTCGAGAGATACGTCATTGCGCAGGAGAACGAGGAAACATTTTGCCCTGTCATATTTAGCTACGGATTGAACTCGATTATCCAACAGCACATTGTGACGAATACTGCCTTTTTGGAGTGAAAGAACTAGATAGCAAGAGATGTAAGTGTGGGATGGAGGGTCGGATGAGAGAGCTAGCGTCCAAAGCAATGGCCACCCTTGCGAATGCAGGGTAGCGTGCTAGCAATTTAGCCATAGCTAGCTTCAAGTTTTGTTACTCAGAGCTTATCTATGTTCGCTAGCCAACGTTACTTGTCTGGAATGCTCCGACATGTATGTATAGCAACTCTGCAATAAAAGTACATTTTGTCCACGGGACATAAAAGGCAACGCTATAGCTTTAGCTAACCGTAGCTAGCTAACGTTAGGCCTACATGCACATGGGGTTACGATTAGTGGGAATGAATGGAGCGCTTGTCAGTTCACTCTAGTCGAATTGTCAGCTTTACACGCCAGGAAATGTCCCATTTGAGCCGTAATGAGATATTATCAGTAATACAAGGCTGGGCTTTAGTTCTCCACAGCGGTTACATGAGCAGATAGTCCTTTATTCACGTGGGCTAGCTATTTCCTTGCAAATATACTAGCCTAGCAAACGTTACTGGCTTGCAAGTTGGAGTGACATTCCATGTGACCTGTCTAGCTAGCTCATTAATGAATATATGGAAGGGTGTTGGATCTGGTTAGCCAAGAATAACCATTAGGAATTGCTAGCAAAACCACTGAAATAAGGGCAGAGACCAGTGACAATGAGCCACCTGATCAAGTATAACCTTGGATCAGGTTGAATGGGTGGAGGAGCTAGACTAGCTTGGCCACCTGATGATGAATGTACTGTATATTGTATTGAATGTATATTGTATTGAATGTAACCAAACAATATTATCTATCTTCGTTAGCTAGTCAATGTTTAAATTAAACGTGCATGCTTTTTCTGTTTCTCCTGATGACGCATGCAACAGACCCGGAGACTGCTTTCTAAACAGCAAATTATTCAGTTTTGCATCCAAAATGAAAGTATTTTATCCCTTCATTGTTTTCCATCCCAATTTCCTAATGATGTGTTTGCAATTTCCCAAATCTTTATGTTTGGATTTTATGAACAGAACCTAGAAGACATTGGCTGTTGCTTTGTAATGGACTTTGTAATGGTCTTCTCTCTTCTCTATTGTCCAATAGGCAGCCAGCAACAGCAAAGTGGTTTGACAGAAGGGACTCAGTGTTCATTGAGTTCCTGGTAGAAGACAGCAAAGATCTTAAAGTAAAGTTTGAAAAATCAAAACTTGATTTTCGGTAAGCTGCTTCACCATTACCCGGGACACACTGCATTTTAATTGACACTGATGTTAGGATCAATTGTGAGCTGTCCATAAATTACGCCTATTGCACTTGCAGAAGCAGTTTCCCGGACACAGATTAAACCTAATCCTGCCTGGACTAAAAATAATATTTATTTTCCTTTTAGTCCAGGAATAAGATGAAATTTATCGGCCCTTACTGTCTGAATGAGCAAACCATTCATCTACAGTGCCTTCAGAAAGTATTCACACACCTTGACATTGACTATCCCTTTGAGCATGGTGAAGTTATTAATTACACTTTGATGGTGTATCAATACACCCAGTCACTACAAAGATATAGGCGTCCTGCCTATCTCAGTTGCTGGAGAGGAAGGAAACTGCCCTAACCCATGAAGCCAATGGTGACTTTAAAACAGTCAGACTTTAATGGCTGTGATAAGAGAGAACTGAGGAAGGATCAACAACATTGAAGTTACTCCACAATACTAACCTAATTGACTGAGGGCAAAGAAGGAAGCCTGTGCAGAATACCCATTTTCCAAAACATACATTGTTTGCAACAAGGCACCAAAAGTAATACTGCAAAAATGTGGCAAATCAAATCACCTTTTGACCTGAATACAAAGTGTTATGTTTGGCGTAAATACAACACATTACTGAGTACCACACTCCATATTTTCAATCATAGTGGTGGCTGCAGCATGTTATGGGTATGCTTGTAATCGTTAAAGATTTGGGAGTTGTTCAGGATATAAATGAAACTGAATAAAGCTAAACAAGCAAAATCCTAGTGGAAAACCTGGTTCAGTCTGCTTTCTACCAGACACTGGACAATAACCTAAATCACAAGGCTAAATATACACTGGAGTTGCTTACCAAGAAGGCAGTAAATGTTCCTGACTGAGTTACAGTTTTGACTTAAATCTACTTGAAAATCTGGCAAGACCTGAAAATGGTTGTCGAGCAATGATCAACAACAAATTTCACAGAACTTAATTTTTTTTAAAGAATAATGGGAAAATCCAGGTGTGGAAAGCTCTTAGATATTTACCCAGAAAGACATGGCTGTAATCGCTACCAAAGCTACTTCTACAAAGTATTGACTCAGGGGTGTGAATACATCTGTAAATGAGATTTCTGTATTTAATTATCAATACATTTGTTTTCACTTTGTCATTATGGGGTATTGTGTGTAGATGGATGAAATAATAAAAAATATATATTTAATCAATTTTTAATTCAGACTGTAACACAACAAAATGTGAAGTAAGTCAAGGGGTATGAATACTTTCTGAAGTCACTGTATTTTACTCTGTTCTGTCTTTTCAGTTGTGTTGGCGGGATTGAAAACCTCAAACACCAAAATGAATTGGACCTTTTCGACTCAATTGACCCCAATGTAAGTATATATGTTTTTTCCATTTAGCTACTGAATCGCCAACTGCAATGACCTGGATGTTAAATAGGATGAAAAGATGATCCCTCATACAAAATGACTTGTAATATATTATGAGCATCTCTCTTCTTCTCCTTGTAGGAGTCCAAGCACAAACGTACAGACAGGTCTGTGTTGTGTTGTCTAAAGAAAGCAAAGGCGGGTATTGCATGGCCACGGTTAACAAAGGACAAGGCAAAGGTCAGAAATGTTTTGGTACAATATTCTACATTCCCTCTTCTGTTTTGTATTTCTGGGCTCTTCTTCAGAAAGTGTCTCGGGAGTAAGAGTGCTGATCTAGGATTACATCCCTCATGTTCATGTATCTTATTCATCAAAAAGGTCAAACTGATCAGCACTCCTACTCTGAGACTAAGATCACATAAGAGGGGCATTTTGTCTTAAATGTTGGTTAAAATGTTGATTTGGGATGTCTGTTTTGTTTTCCACAGTTTCAATGGCTGGGTGTCGACTTCAACAACTGGAAAGACTGGGAAGATGATTCTGATGAGGATCTGTCCAGTTTCGACAAATTCTCAGAGGCAAGCAAAAGCAAGCATGTCATTGTTGCACAAAGTGTGTAATGTTTATAAATGTGTTCAATTATTGTATTTTTATTTTATTTTTTTACGTCCAAACAGTGATTGGTGTCTCTTATTTTCAGATGATGAACACGATGGGAGGAGAAGACGGTATGCCAGATCTGGGCATGGGTGGTATAGAAGGTCTAAAAGAGGTTTGTGTTTCTCTCTTCTTTTTTTGTTATCTCCAAATTAACTTTACAGCAAATATCAAAGGAATTGCAAACATGTAACGTTACTGTATATGATGATGTAAGGAAAAGGATATCTACTTGCTTTTATGTTTTGCAGTTTCGAGTAAATTTGACACTAATCGTTCGTTTCTTTTATTTACAGCATGACAGTGATGATGAAAGTAAGTTTTGATAACATTTTAGCACACGACCAAAGAATGTAGCAAGCAGACATTCTTGAGCATTTTCACAGTACATTTAATTTGAAGTTTCTTGAAAATCCTCATACCATCCACACATGAGTGATGTTGTGGAATTGGTAGATTGACTTTTTACCTTAAGTCTTCTAACTTTTCAGAGATGCCAGACTTGGAGTAATGGGAGCATTAAAGGATGCTTTGTAACCGATGACAACAAGGAAGTAAAGCCTCCAAAGGTCGGTTGAAGAGGAAAATTAGAGATGAGTTATTGGTAGCCGTATTTGAAAGGAGGAAACGTCACCAGTTTTCCAAACACATCACAGGAAACTCGCTGACGAAAGACTGTCGTAACATAACACCAGAGCATTCTTTAGCCACTGTCCTAGTGTGGTGCTGTTCTAATTCTGCATGGAAAATTCAGTTGTTTCCATGTGTTGTTGTGGGGTTTAGTTCTATCATCCTTTAACTTAACCAGGGGCCACATTGTGGAACATTCAGATTGAAATACGTAATGTAGATCACACACGCCTCTGACATGTAGAGTTATGGAATCATGTCGGTTCTATTCATGCTATTTCTATCTGCAACGTTTGACAATGTTTGCCTGCTGAATGTGGCCCTGCTCTGATTGGATAATATCTTAGTTACACCCCACCTCTCCCTTTTTTATTTAATAATGTCTGTGAGGTTACGTATTAAATTTAGACATATTTGTGAATTGTAAATTAGGGGGGAAAAACAGGTTTCAAAACAACCGCCTATTTTCAATAAAGTAGTTTCTTTTTTAAATTAAAAATGCCCCATTTTATTGTTCATACTGTTAATTTTGTTTGTTTAATTTTTGTTATGTATCTATAGTTTTAACTCCAAGCAAATATTTTCCCAGTGTCCATTAATGTGCAAATATTACAGGTAATAGTTCATTCATTGATTTTAAATATTGAGGTATTTAAATGAATATGCATGTTAACCTTATTTTACAGTATAACTTAAGTTGTATGTTATAATGATACAACCTTTCCGTGCAATCTCATTTTGCGAGGATGTTTTTTCTTTAGTATATATCAATGTAAATACCTAACAATTTCAAAGGATATACCGGTAGTTTATTTCAACATTTTGGACATTTTGTATCAAACAAAAGTGTTGGAGCAGATGTCAAAAATATTATTTATTCTGTTTTCAAAAGGGTGCAGAAACATAACAAAAACAACTTGTCAATAAATTACCTAATTTAATTTGCAAGTGTTAAAGCAAATGCACTACTATGTTTCGGCAACTTTTTTTTATTTTTATTTTTTGCAGATCAGATTAAATAAATTTCAGTTTGTTAAATGCAGTGGGAATTTTTGTTTCCGTATTTCTAATAAACTGTCTGAGACTAAGTTGATGTTTGGAGGTTGTCCGGTTTAATACAGTGTCTCTTGCTACTTAAAGTGAGAATAACATGTCTCCAATAGAGGGTATGAACAAAGATAATTTGTTATTTCAGCATTGTCACTTACATGCTTATACATCCTCTGGCCACCAGGTAGTGCTAATGGCTACAAACCCAGATATAGGCTATTGAGAGAATCTATTCAGATTAGGAACCATCATATTAATATGTGCTGCCAGTCTAGGATACCTTACCTTTTGGACAGTCCCACTTGAAGTTTTCATTTTCCTAAAATGATTTGCCTTTGGGTCAGTATAGGAGCATGCTAAATGTCACAACTGTGTGCCATTCAGAGAGAATAATATGAGACTTTAGTAAACACTAACACACTAATTGATGTCTTAATGTTGGTAATATTCTCCTTATCGAAGATGTATGCACAAACCATTAATTCCAGGTCCATTTTACTTACATAAATTCAATCCCTGTTCGAGTTAATAAATATCAAATTTATATTGCGGTTAGATTTTACAATTTGGTTAGAAATAATGTATATTCGGTTCAAGGGGATTGGAGCCAATTGAGTTTATATAATTGAATTTAGTACCCTATGTCATTGAGACCAGTAGAGACAGTGCTCATCATTTACCAAAAGATATTTGTGTAAAATTGAGAGTTTTGTGAAAATAAAGATATAAAACACCTGTCATCTCCCTGTTAATAATGAACATCAAAACGTTTTTTTCCTACAGTTCAATCTAGAAAAAAACAGACCGACAGAAGAATCTGAATTTTAGGAAGTTTTTTTTTACATATAAAATAATAAATCCAGGGTTCTCTGATTATGAAAGTATGTTTATAATATGTTCTTGATAGGATCCAAGCATATTGTTATACTGTATCATGTCTTTTCCCATACCTTTCATAACCAAATGGCCAAAGAGGAGACATTGTATAGATTTGAAATTATATTGTCTATCCATCCAGTTTCAACAATCATGGTCAATTAAAAAATAACATTTTACACTGTACATCACAAAGCTTTTCAATGGAATACAAACATAATTATTTTAATTTCAAAATGTTCAACATAAGTCATAAACTAAAATAAGGAAGGAAATCTATTCTATCTACCGCTGGAGGAATCAAGCGAAATGAAAGTGAATGTAAAAGGAGAATCGGCTTCATGTCTTGTTCAGTTTACTGCTCTATCAAGTAGTGAAAATGGAAGTGGTTTGTAATAACACTATGAGCTGGTTCAACACTGCAGTACCCCTCCATCGCATCACAAGAGTCCCTGCAGCATCAACTGTCCTGTCACCTTTAGATCGGAACACAAAATGGCCACCTTGTAAACTGCGGGAGGAGGTAGGGTGTGAAAGCAGGAAGCAGGAATGGAGGGAAGAGTAGGACTTAGGAGTCAAAAAAGGGGGGTTTGACCTCCAAGTTTAATGTCCCTCTGATGCAGATGTTATGAAGAGATCATACAGGTGCACATTTAGTTTACCTCACGTCCACACCTAGTAACACAAAGCTAAAGAATTAAATCGCCTCAGTTTAGGTGATTATCTTCTCGATTCTTCTCTGTTTTTACCCCCCAGGTTTAAGAACCATAGCCTGGTTTCAGATCTGTTTGTACTGTCTTGCTAACTTGGTGGCAACATAGCACAAACAGAACTAGGACCAGGTTATAAGAACCTGAGTTTGGAGGGCAAAACAGACTAGATATCAGAGAGGTGGATGGACTTACCAGTACACTGAAAATAACTCCCTGATCTTAAATCGATCCCGCTTCCCCTAGAGAGAAAAGAGAACCTCTCCCCTTAGAGAGAAGAGAAAACGCACCAGGTGTCTGCTTAACACCAGCAAGAAGCCACTGCATCATCATGCACTCATTTTGGTTTTCAGCCACATTTGGGTGATTTTTTTTTCTTTAAAAGGTTATGTATAAGAAAGAACTACAATCAACTAAGAAAACGAGCTTGATCCACAGAACAAAGCCAGTCAGGTTTTTTGTTGCTGTTGTTATTACATAAAATGACACGAAATGAAAGCCAATCCAGCTGTCACACGTCTGTACATAAATCCGCTCTAAGGGCACAAGCTTTAATGGAAAAAAAAGGCATTCCAGAAACGGAGTAAAACGTAACAGTCTGGTACAGACAATACTGGTACTGAACTGCATACAGTAAAAACCCTTTTATCTTCTTAGGCACTTAACATGGCTGTATCGAAGTCAAGGAGAGCCAACAGGTCAAAGAAGTGGAATTTTGTAGTAAAAAAATTTATAATAATGTACAATTTGGTAGCTTTGCAGTAGGAGACTTGCGCCAGTAACCGAAAGGTTTCTGGATCGAATCCTCGAGCTGACAAGTTAAAAATCTGTCGTTCTGCCCTAGAGCAAGGCAGTTAATCCACTGTTCCCCGGGCGCCGATGACAATTAAGGCAACCCCCCGCACCTCTCTGACTCAAAGGGCTTGAGTTAAATGCGGAAGACACATTTAAGTTGAATGCATTCAGTTGTACAACTGACTAGGTATCCCCCTTTCATTTTCAAGATGTGTTTAAATAGAGATGGAGATTGAGTTAACAAAAGACCTGTTAAATTTTGTGTGTTGTGTGTTTATTCTGATATAAATCTGACTGTGTTTGTGCTTCCCTTGAAGAGACACAGACTCAGAACAATTTAACTTCAACGCAAAAATTTAAGGGCTTTGCGATAAAAGGGGAGCACTCTAAACATGTCTGTAAAACTACTAGTGAATCAGAACTTTACTGTAGCAAAATCAATGAAGGAGAAGGGGGGGGGCAAAGGATGCTTCTTTCCCTTAGAATAGGATACAGCATGATGAATAAAGACAACAAAGCATGATAACGAACAAGGGAATTGTGGTAATGAAAAAAGGCCAGAATAAAAATGGTTTGCTAAAACAGGCACACAACACGCACACACAACACACGCAAGACTTGAAAATGGAATTTGAGTTGAATAAAATCCTCATAAATTCTTTAAAGGTATAATATAACATACATGTCAGGTTCCCGAAGTTTCATGAAACAAAAACAAAAAAAGCACAAGGGAGAGATTCAAACTGGATGAAAAAAATGAAAAAGCATGCAGAAGTCCACTGCTCTACTGTAGCTTCACTCCTAGCAGACTACAAACGAGCGAGAGAGAGAGAGAGAGATGCCCCTGTCCTGAGCAGTTATAGCCACCTGGTCAGCCAGGAGTGACCCATTCCCTACACCACAGGCCACAGCAGGGTGCTTTCTTCAGTGGCTAAGTCCTCTTCTTACCCTACGTCTTTATCCTGCAGTCCAAGGGGGGAGGTATGGGTGAGGGTCAGTGGTGGAGTGTTGGAGGGTGGTTAGGGCTGTTTCTGGATCAGCAGAGTGAGAATGAGGATGGTGAGGAAGGTGGAATTGTTGTGAGGGTGAGGAGGGTTTGTGTCTATGGTCCATATGTACTATGTGTGTGGGTGGGTTAAATGGGAAGGGGGGGAAGAGGTATGTGTGTGCGTGTGTGTTGGGTGGGGTTGAGGGTTCGGAGGGGGTTTGGGTACAGAATAGGGGGATAGGGGGTTCAAAAAGCCAACCTTCTTCACCCAGGCTTATAGGGCCTGAGTCTTGAGCTCGATGGCCTCTCCTCGGGTGTCCTGCTGGCTCTCAGCCTCTGGGGGCCTGGTGCCCTTCAGTATGGCCATCCTCTCAGAGAGACCGCGCATGCGGGGAAACAGCATGAAATCATAGATAATAGCTCCCATAGCACCACCAATCATCGGACCCACCCAGTACACCTGGCACAGGACCAGACCAGACCGGAGAGGGAGACAGAGACACAAAGAGAGAGATAGAAAGGGGAATGTGTTGGTGAGTTCATCTAGCTATTTCACAGTTCTAAACTCCAAACAACATATTGTAAGTTGTTGTAAATTGCTATAAATTGTTGTAAAATCTTTACATTGTTGTACGTTGTGGCTTTGTAAGGTGTGAACAAAGTGTCTTACCCAGTGGTTGACAAAGTTTCTGACCAGGACAGCGGGGGCGAAGGACCTGGCAGGGTTCATTCCAGTACCAGTGTAGTACATCTATGTCAAAGAGAATAGACCGGGGTTATATTTTGGTAACAGTATGTAGAGTGCAGTGGTGAAAAACCTACCTACATCATACAATAGTACTTTTTAATGCCCTCATATTGGTCTATCTAGAGTCCTGACCAACCCATCAAAACAATGGTCACAGAGATGGGGATTCCCATGTTTAATCAGGCATTCCTGCTTCTGACATCATCTACTCATATACATTATTGGAATTGACCTATCCCTAAATATCCCACTTTGACTGATGTTCTATATTGTTCAGGGCCAGGTTTCCCAAAAGCATCGTATTGTAGCACTAAAATCATGTTTCGTCCACTCAATTTCAAAGGAATTACGATGATCTTAGTGCTACACTGCATTTGGGAAACCTAGCCCCGATCATATCATAATGAGTCATAATGGTCTCTTACCACCCCACTCCAAGCCTATGTCTCTTAGTTTAGTTTATTGCTCTTTCAGCATTATTACAAGTTATTAAAAACAGTTGTCAAAAAAGTTAAGTAAATACAATATTTTTAAAGTGCTAAAAATCTCGAAGCTTCAACCAACCCAACCCTGTGTCCAAGCCCATTTTCACCCAATACAATTCCCTGTATTCTATGGTCTATAAACATATTTTATATATTTGGAATACATGTCTTACCCCCAGCAGGTGTCCTATGAGGACAGAGAAGCCGATGGCTAGGGCGGCAGAGCCCAGGCGTCCATTACGCCTCTCATCTGTCACAGCGAAGATGCAGACAACCAGCTGCAGAGTGAGGAACACCTCCATGGTGGTGGCCATGCCCAGGCTGATACCTGGCTGCAGCTGGAGAAGGGGAGCGAGATAGAACAGACAGTTGAATGAATGATTACTGTTCACTTTTTGAAGTTATTTCTACTCCATTGGCCGGTATGAAAAACTCTAACAGTCAGTCAATCAATCAATAGGTTAAACCTTGAAGGCATAAAAATAGCTCACTAAAAAAGTATAATTGGCAAATCTTACATTGCGCATGCATTCTAAAGTGGAGTGGTGTTTTTGTACACATTTAATAACAGATATTTTATGACTATTAACTATTCATAACATCTAACGTTGTTCAAATATAAATATTTACGGTACCAGTCAAAAGTTTGGACTCACCTACTCTATCCAGGGTTTTTCTTTATTTTTTACTATTTTCTACATTGTAGAATAATCGTGAAGACATCAAAACTATGAAGTAACACATATGGAATCATGTAGTAACCATCCTTTGCCTTGATGACAAGTGCTCAGCATATGTGGGAACTCCTTCAAGGCTGTTGGAAAAACATTCCCCATGAGAGAATGTCAAGAGTGTGCAAAGCTGTCATCAAGGCTACTTAGAAGAATCTCAAATATAAAACATATTTGGATTCGTTTAACACTATTTTGGTTACTACATGATTGCATATCTGTTATTTCATAGTTTTGATGTCTTCACTATTATTCCACAATGTAGAAAAGGGTAAAAATAAAGAAGTCATGGTTACACACACAGATGTTCTTTATCACCTGTCAAGTTAATTTCATTTATTCATGGCAGATGACAATGCAACTCTGAAATGTGTGATTGTCTCCACAGACTTTCCTATCAGGGTTGTGATCAATTCCATTTAAATTCAGCTGAATTGACTGAATTGAAATGGAATTGACCCCAACCCTGGTTCATTCCTGCATCACCTGTCATTGGTCAGTTAGTCTTACCGTGTTGAGTGCCAGGTTTCCCCTCATGTTGTTGGGGGTGACCCCATAGAGCACGGCGGCCCCGGCCAGCGCCCCCAGACACTGGGCCACAATGTAGAAAAAGGCGCGGAACAGGGACATCTGGGAGCCAATCAGGTAGGCGAAGGTGACGGCCGGGTTGATGTGTCCCCCGCTGATGTGACCGATGGACTGGATGAGGGTGGCAGCGGCCAGGCCGAAGCAAAAGGCCACATGGAGAACGTTGTGGGGCCCGGTGGTCCAGCGCAAAGCCGCCCCCAGACCAAAGAACACAAAGAACATGGTGCCATAGAACTCGGCAAACACTGCCCGCCAGAACGACATGGACCGGAACTCCCACATTGTGGCCAAAAAGTCAAGAGGCTACCCCAAAGCAATGGAGGGATGAAAAGAGGAGCGAAAACAGGAGAAAATGTGTATTCTCCTTTTGAGTCACCAAGCTCTGTTTACCGTATCAATAATGACTATCTCAGTGATGCCTTCACGGTAGTATAAACAAAAAACAAGACAGCAAACTTAAAAGCATAAAGTGCCTCTCTAAACCTAAAGATGCTTCCGCACTTAAACAACAGTTCCACATGCAACTCTCTAGGAGTCACTAACTAACTGACTTCCAATGACCTACACCGTCGCTATCTGTCTAGTCTAGTCATAGAGACCTGTGTCCTGTCTGTGTGGAGCAGAGCGTTGGTCTCTATATGCCAACCCTACTGGTGGTTAGTAGAGGAACATTGATAGACAAAGGTTGAGCATGTCCTGCAGACATTTAGCCTCACTGTCAGAGCAGGGGGAGCCCACGGGACTATTTATAACGGCCCCAGGGCCACGGACCCCGGGGGAGGGGGCTGGGAGGGGCCACCACACAATACAACAAATCAAAACAAAAATACTTAACCCTTCTAACACCCTGACCTCTCTCTGCCCAGTGCCCATGCCAGGGTTCATCATCCTAACCCTTAACCCTAACTATGAGCTTCATATTGCCCAGGGGCCATGTAGAGAAGGACACAGCTGAAAGGTTTAAGGGGGATATTTTTTAGAAAAGATACATTCAAATACATGAGGTTTTTATAGACATATTACTTTTGATCATGTGTCAACTCAGGAAATTCATATTGAACAGGAATCATCATTTTCAGTGGGATTCATAACTGATGATGTTGTTAATGTTAGATGTTGGTTGAGGACAGGAAGGCCAGATAAATGGTTTATTGACATTCTGCTACAACCAGTAGTGGATTGCTTCAGACAAATATAAGACCTGGGCTAAACATATGGGTCTGCCGGCGCCTGGTTAGCCTTTCCAGAGTCCCATTTGGCCCATCTCATCTCTCCAGTGGGGGGAAAAAAAAAGGTCTGGTCTTCCTTTCTCAACATTCTTCAAGTGCTGACAGACGCCAGAGAACAATCCCAGTATTCATAACACCATAGAGCAAGTGAGGCCCCATAACGGAAACCAGCCTGAACTCACAACTGCTGCCAATAGAAAGACTGAACTCATATGTGTTGTTATGCATGCAACCCCTATGGACACAGAGAGGAGCAGTACTCTTTATCTCATTATGACGTGAAAGATGGGCCGAGTTACTGTCTGTTATGACAATATCAATGTAACTCTGACAATATTCTTTGATTACTGAGGATTTATAATGTGTTGCTTTACGTCAATGCAAATCAGTGATATAAACTATACTCATATAAAAAAAAAAAGATTTGCCTCTACAATGTTGTTCTCAACTGTCAGCCTTTTCCAAAGTAGATCTCTAACACTGGCTTGAACTAGTCACAGGACTTCAACCTGTAATCATGTGTCATGTTCTGTTTAACCCCCTCAATTGGCAGAATGCCGAGTAGCACACTGCACCCAGAGGAATCCCTCACTATCAATCGGCCTTTCTCTATCAATCGGCCTTTCTGTGTCCTTTTGTCCCACATACTCAACTATTCTCATTCTCACACATCCACTCTATTAACCACTTCAATTAAAACTCCTAGTGAATGATCATTACATTCATTGCAATACATGCATTACTTTATTCTCCATATGTAGTGCTGTCCATAGTATTCAGGATGTGTGCAGTGCAATGCAAGTTGGTTCTACACAGCCCCAGAATTGATTAGGCAGACTTTTACATTGTATATGGTGACTGAGAGGAGATGCTCGGGCTCAGGACAGATAAAGCTGCAGATAAACCCGTGTTTGGGGGTGCAGCAGAAGGTTTGGCATTGAGCTTCTGCACTGGAGCATCCAGCATCACGCTGACCAGGCTAGGCCGCCAGAGAGGGCGGATGGAACTGAGCCGTGAAAGCATAGTGCTGTGGTCAGGGGCTTTTCCCCTCCCGTCCTTTCATACGCTGGAGAAACAAAACGCTGGCAGTAACAGATTCTGTCGCTTTCCACGATCTGTTTTTGTCTTCCTGCGCCTGCTGTCAAATGTATAAGAGCTTCCCTTATCCATGGTGGAGCAATAGCTGATCATTTAGCCTACTCTTTCCATCCCATCCCTATATGCACTATGTAGCCGACCCCTGACAGGAGTGCTTATAGTACAGCCCCATGGAACTAAGAATACATTGATTTTGGGTGAGCCATGTATGATATAAATGACCATGTGTATTCAAAGGGAAAGGGATGTTTTATTTTTATGGTAAGATCAGTGTAACTCTAAGCTATTCTCTCATGCCAGTCAGCTGCACACTTAAATGTCATTTCCATGTCACCTCTGGAGAAATTGAGGAAATTCAGTTGAGCACGTTGGATGCTAGCACAATATTTTCGTGAGTTGGCAAACAACTGAAGTAAACGAAGAACACTCAATTCTGTATTATCTCCAAGTCTGAGACGGTCACATTTGTTAAAACCAAGCAGAGAGAGTCATGAGATCATTTGTTTTGGTACTGTCCATATGTGGCTTGTTTTTGGTGGCAGGAATGGCTGAAGAATTGCAACATTTACCTGGAGATAACTCTGCAGATAGCACTGCTGGGTGTTTTGAAAAGTCATAGTCAAATCAATAATATAGTAATACGTTTAGCTCAAATGTTCATCTTTAGTTTACAATCTGTAGAAACAATGAGAACAGAAAGGTTCAAAACCTTAGTGAAACTTCACAGCACAGTTGAAAAATATATGGAAAATAGAAATAAAAACTGGACGGTGTTCAAAGATAGATGGGAGGAGCTGAGTGGAGCTGAAGGGTGGGGCTAAAAACAACAAGATAACTCATGTAAAATATACTGTGTCCGGAAAATGTATTTAGGTTCAGAACTTTATTGAACCAGCACAGTTAAAAATACATATCAAATAGAAGATAGATGGGAGGGGTTGAGGGGAGCTGAAGGATGGGATTGAAAACAAACAAAAGTTAACTATTGTAAAAATACATTGTGCCCGTATAATGTGCATAAGTGTTGTTGTCCATTCGTTTACTCCAATTAGGGGAGGGGTGGTAGGGTTAGGGGAAATGAAAAGAAAAATGATTTAAAAAAAATCTAATATATATATTTAGCCAAAAATATATGGGGGATTGGAAATGATGCAGATAATTACATTGATGGAAGCTCCAATCTATCCTCAATATTAAAAGCTGTTTTCTGCCTGGCCTGTAGATATTGGTAAGGCAAAGACAAACCAGGCTCAGAATCAACTTGTTGGGTGGTGGGTTGCTGTATCTCTTTTGTGGTCTATGCATTCTGCCTCCCTCCCAGCCAGTTCTGCATTGGTAAGCATTCTATTGTGGGTGTAAGCCTGTTTTACAGAGGACGGGGTTAAAACCTGCAAGAGTGGGGAATTTATCTTCTATCACCTCTCTGCTTCAGACTGCTGACACCAACACAACTAACCAATCCACAGCCCCTCTCTCTACCATCAAACCCATAGCTCGCTACCATCTATCTCCTACTCTCCAACATCAGCTCCAACACTATGTGGTAGAAACGCACACTACAGCACACAGAAGCCAGGACAATCTCCTACTCTCCTCAATACCAGTCCTGGGCTGCCTCACAGGCACTACATTGTGGTAGAAATACTTATTACAACTCTCACTACAGCACAGACAGACACCTGGAGAACTGAGTAGAACATACATGGCCGCAGACTAGTAATATAAGAATATAATGCACTGTGTACAAAACACTAAGGACACCTGCTCTTTCCGTGACATAGACTGACCAAGTTAAAGATGGGAGGGGTTGAATGGAGCTGAAGGGTGGGACTAACCAATGTAAAACATACAGGGTCTTTAAAATGTATATAGGTTCAGAAATTTGGTGAAATAGCAGTTACAAATAGAAATAGAGGAAGGACTAAAAACAAACAAAACATCTATTGTAAAATAGATTGTGTCTGTAAAATGTGTATACAACTGAGAAGCCTAAGTGTTATTGTTTATTAGTTTACTCCAATTAGGAGAAGGGTGGTAGGGTTTGCGGGGAATATAAAGGTATATTCTAAAAAAAAGTATGTATATCTATATACAGTTGAAGTCGGAAGTTTACATACACCTTAGCCAAATACATTTAAACTCAGTTTTTGACAATTCCTGACATTCCCTGTCTTAGGTCAGTTAGGATCATCACTTCATTTTAAGAATGTGAAATGTCAGAATAATACTAGAGATAATTATTTATATCAGCTTTTATTTCTTTCATCACATTCCCAGTGGATCAGAAATTTACATACACTAAATTAGTATTTGGTAGAATTGCATTTAAATGGTTTAACTTGGGTCAAACATTTCGGGTAGCCTTCAACAAGCTTCCCACAATAAGTTGGGTGAATGTTGTACCATTCCTCCTGACAGAGCTGGTGCAACTGAGTCAGGTTTATAGGCCTCCTTGCTCACACACGCTTTTTCATTTCTACCCACAAATTTTCTATGGGATTGAGGTCCGGGCTTTGTGATGGCCACTCCAATACCTAGACTTTCTTGTCCTTAAGCCATTTTGCCACAACTTTGGAAGTATGTTTCGGGTCACTGTCCATTTGGAAGACCCATTTGCGACCAAGCTTTAACTTCCTGACTGATGTCTTGAGATGTTGCTTCAATATATACACATATTTTTACTTCCTCATGATGCCATCTATTTTGTGAAGTGCATCAGTCCCTCCTGCAGCAAGTCACCTCCACAACATGATGCTCCCACCCCTCTGCTTCACGGTTGGGATGGTGTTCTTCAGCTTGCAAGCATCCCCATTTTTCCTCCAAACATAACGATGGTCATTATGGCCAAACAGTTCTATTTTTGTTTCATCAGACCAGAGGACATTTCTCCAAAAAGTACGATCTTTGTCCCCATGTGCAGTTGCAAACCGTAGTCTGGCTTTTTTTATGGCGGTTTTGGAGCAGTAGCTTCTTCCATGCTGAGCGGCCTTTCAGGTTATGTCGATATAGGACTCGTTTTACTGTGGATATAGATACTTTTGTACCTGTTCCCTCCAGCGTCTTCACAAGGTCCTTTGCTGTGGGATTGAGCTTGAAGGTAGGCCTTGAAATACATCCACAGGTACACCTCCAATTGACTCAAATGATGTCAGAACCTTCTAAAGCTATGACATAATTTTCTGGAATTTTCCATGCTGTTTGAAGGCACAGTCAACTTAGTGTATGTAAACTTCTGGCCCACTGGAATTGTGATTCAGCGAATTATAAGTGAAATAATCTGTCTGTAAACAATTGTTGGAAAAATGACTTGTGTCATGCATAAAGTAGATGTCCTAACTAACATGCTGTAACTATAGTTTGTTAACAAGAAATTTGTGGAGTGGTTGAAAAACTAGTTTTAATGACTCCAACATAAGTGTATGTAAACTTCTGACATCAACTGTAGGTATGTGTATTTATATATGTATGCATATGTGTATGTATATATATATTTACCCCCCCAAAAATATGGGGGATTGGAAATGAAGCAGACAATTACATTGATGGAAGCAACAATCTTTCCACAATATTAAGCTGATCCACTCCTTAAAAAAAACAAAAAAACTGTGGGAAGCATTGGAGTCAACATGGGCCAGCATCCCTGTGGAATGCTTTCAACACATTGTGGAGTCCATGCCCTGACGAATTGAGGCTGTTCTCAGGGAAAAAGCGGGGGGGTGCGCAACTCAATATTACTGTGTTTGGTATATGTATGTCCCAAAGCGACTTACAGTCATGCGTGCATATATTTTACATACATGTGGACCCAGGAATTGAAACCACTATCCTGGCGTTGCAAGCACCATGCTCTACCAACTGAGCTACAGAGGACCACTTGTCTAGTGCGCTTTAGAGCAAGATGTTAATCTGCCTGTGAACAACAATCTTCTCCTTCAAGAGGCAGTATGACATTGATGGGAGTGCTGATCTAGTATCTGTTATTCATTATGATTTAACAGGCAAAACTAATTCTAGATCAGCAGTCCCACCATGGAATGTTTTTTTGAATATGGGCACAAGTGCCTTTGCTGGGAGGGAGGTGAATAGAAGTATGCTTATCATTGAACTGTGGAAACTCCAGATGGCAGTTGGTCAAGTTGTAGAATTGTTTTAATCCCTGTCTTAATCCTCTTGGTGTTGATTTTATATCTGTTTTGTGTGTTTCTTTGTCTAAAAAAAGGAAATCAATCCAAAACTTGAGAAAGAGTCGAACGATTATATTGTTTAGAAGACATACAAATACTGTTACATGCAACAGGATTGTTGCCTATATTTGATGATCATGATGAAGTCATTGAGGCAGGGGTAGTTAAATTGAATCAGCTGGGCAATAAGGGCATCTATGATGATGATACACAAAACCAACTATTAACAAATGTCTCACTCAATTCCATGGAAAATATTAAGGATAGCTGAGTAGTTCTTGAGAAAACCTCAAATGCATTTCCTTGATTCCTCACATCCTTTCTTCCATCGGATGAGTTCAGAGGTCTCTGACAGAGTTGATAAAAGCTGCTGTTGAGAAAAGCCTGCAGTTATGTTTTAGTTTAGCTTCAGACTCTGTTACATTGTACTTGAACCCTACTTACAGATGTAGGATCTAAATTTAGTCACTCTTTTGTTGCTGAGAATTTTCCTGCATAGCAGGAAATGCAAACTTGTAGTGTATTCAAGGTTTAAAAAGGCTTCTAAAGTTAGTAATTTCCACTTTAAAATATGAAAAATGTATCTTCCCCTACAAAAAAATGTCCATTATTTATAATGCACATAATAATTCACAATTCCTGTTGCTTTAGGTTTATTATCCTGCTGTAACAAACTGGCTCAAATTAAGATCCTACAGCTGTAAGGACTAAATAAGACTGTCATAGCCATGACATGACAGATGTCGTAAACAGTTGTGACAGTTTATGACAACTCTTTTAATAGTTCAAAGGAAAATAAATCTGAGTGAAGGTTGGTTGGTTTATATAGCCATGGGATTTACAGGAAATACATTTATTGTGGAACTATGAATAACTTCATTTGCTCACAACAAATTTAAAAAAGAAGAGAGAATGCTTCCGAATACGTGTTTGAGCAAAATATCAAGATACCTTTTCATAGTTGAGAATAAGACAGAATATATAATGGAGTATGGCATTCCCTTAGAGATAACAAAAGCGCTACTGGTCATTTAAAGGTAACGTAGTAAAAATGACAGAGAAATAACAAAGAATTGAATAGAAAGATGTTGTTTTGTATAATACATATACTATCATAATAGCAACCTATATTTGTGTTTGCTCATCTGAAACAACTATATTTAATCTCATCACCCAACAATCAATGATTTAATATCACTCTACTATGTGACTATGTAGGTTATGTCATGGAATACTGTACTTAAAAAAAAACCTTACAAATGGAAAGATATTTTCATTTTAAGCATTAGAGATCCAAACAGAATAACAATATTTTTTTGTGTGGGGGGGTTGTCTGAAAGTGTGGAAGTCCCCTTGTAATCTACTAGGATGTGAGGAATGTATCATTTGTACATACAAGCAAACACTGATAAATCATCAAACTACTACATAGTGAACTATCGGATTGACAGCTAATGATGATGCCGGTGTATTAAAGAAACACTTCACCTATTTCTAACCTCATATTCATTATATCCAGCCCCATAAGTGTCTACATATGTGCAAATGGTGTGTTTCTGAAATAGTCCTTTAAATGGAAACTACATTTACTGTATAGAAATGATGTATATAAGTACTGTATGAACACCCAACATGTACTTAATATGGCTGTGATCTGGTTTATTCCATTGGGTTAGAAAGCCTAGAAGTTTGTTCTCAGTCTCATACTGTAAGTAGCCTGGTTCCATATATGTTTGTGCTGGTATATTGCTCACTCATTTGGTCGTTGTCTTGGCTATACTATACTATTTATGTTGTCTGCATAATGTGGTAGTCTTCCCTTAGTACTATACTATTTATGTTGTCTGCATAATGTGGTAGTCTTCCCTTAGTGTAGTTCCCTCAGTCTCATATCCTTTATCCCAAAGTAGACAGAATCGTGACAGACGAAACAGACCAATGCACATGCGAGATTTGGTTCTGGGTGCCAAAATGCCAGGCCACAGCCTTTGCAAGAGTTTGACTAAATAGATGATCCAATGGCTTTTAACACACTTCTATATTATAAACTAGGGCAGTCGTTCCCAGATCTGGAGGTCCTCAGCAAAGGAAGAAGTTGAGAATGGGAACCACTGAACTAGGAGAAAGGAGTGATAGGTAGAATGTCTATGTCTCTCAGAACATCTCATCTCTCTCAACACTCTGGCGTCGATATTCACGTCATGAGAAGAATAGAATACAAACATTGTTTCCCATTCCCATTCATTATAAATGGGGGTCAATATACTATCATAATAGCAACCTAACTTCGTTGTAAATATGTTGTTATACATAAATAACAAAACATGCCGAAAAGCTGCTGTGTTGTTCAATGTACATGTAACCAGGTAAAAAAAAAACATCCCAACCTATGGTTTGCAATGCTCCCACGTAGGGAAATAAGAGCCTGCGAGAAGAGCCCTGTGGCATCAGGATTTTTGGCGTGGGAGAGTGGGAAATGTGGGCACCCGGTGTCCATGTAGGCTACACATAGCTATGTGTATGGAAAACATTACATCACAGGTAAGACATTGAACTTATTTAGTATAATCTGTTTGTAACTCTACCCACTACTTGAAGCGTAATGTTCCAGTCGGTAGCTAGCTATCACTCACTCCCTCACTTGGCTGCCAGCACCGTCATGAAAAGGGGCATGAGAGAAGCTCTACAATATTATGTTTTTCTAAGTATTGAGAACGCTCGGGAGCAGTCAATGTTGAAAAGTAATCTTTAAACATGTTTTACTTGTCTTAAATGTAGTTTTGTAATTGACTAAAACAAGCAGACAACAAGAAAATTGTGTTTGAAAAAGGTTGAGGTGTTGCTGTGAACCAACGGGGTAACCTAGGTAACCCCAGGTAATTTTCCCCACAGACGGGCAGGGGGCCACAATGTTCTAATACCGACTGGGAGTATAGATGAAGTAAATAGGTCAATCAAACTCAACTAAAACAATGGAATTGCTATGAAAACACTTGGGGGAAAGATCCCGATTCTCCTCATTGCCCCCCAGCAAAATTAGCTTACATTTAGGCTAATGTTTATAAGCGTATTTTACACTATGTTGAGGTAAAAATCGGAGTATAATGCTTGTGTAGATGTCAACTGCATCACATGTTCATGTCATCATTACCAATCAACTGAATTACAGTTAAAAAATTACTACCACCGATTTCTGTATGCTAGCTATGCTAACCATCTTATACAAACGGGAGTTAGCATTTAGCAGTCACTTCTAAACCTGAAAAGGGACAACTTCTACGTGTTATGCAGCGCAAATCCTTGCTGTCAGAGTGCAGTATAACTGCAGTATGCAAAAAACACCGTTTTTTTTACTGCTGTAATTTTGCAGTGTAACTGCAGTTAAGAGTGCAGTATAATTGCAGTTATTCTACAATTATGCTTCTAAAATACCACAGTCGACTGCAGTTCATGCACTTTTACTGCAGTTTCAAAACTGCAATTTTTTTTTGTAAGAGAACAGCCAAATACATCCAAAACGGACTTAAGTAAGCACATTACGGGCCTGTTACAATACATAAATCAAGACTCATTTGACGAATATCCACTTGTTAGATCAGAGTGATGAGAAACTGTCTCCACTGGGCTCCTCCTCCTCTTACATTCCCCCCTCGTCCTCTTCCTCCACTTCTTCCTACTCCGAGAGAGTGTTCAGAATCTCCTCTAGCTCCATCTCAGAAGTCGGCCCCTGGGACCTGAAAACACAAACACACAGTATATGGAGGGGTCTGAAGTGCTGTCCCAGTGAGGGGTCAAATACAGTGCATTAACATACCCCTCAAATACATACCCCTTAATTTATTACACAACTTGTTGGTACAGCTAGAATTCAAAATCCATTAAATTCCTTTTTTCACCCATCTACACACAATAAATACCCCTTAATGACAAAGTGATTAAACAAAAAAAAAGAAATTTGAAATGTTTGCAATTTTATTGTAAATGAAATACAGAAATATCTCATTTAGATAAGCATTCACACCCCTGAGTCAATACATGTTAGAATCACCTTTGGCAGCGATTACAGCTGCCAGTCTTTCTGGATAATTCGTTAAGAGCTTTGCATACCTGGATTGTACAATTTTTGCACATTTTATGTATGGTATGGTGTCACTCACATGTCCGGGCCAGGAAAGAGTCCATTGGGATTGGAGAGGGGGTCAGGATACATCCCCCTGTAGGGGTACTGGGGCCAGCTGGAAGGGGGTTTGGAACTGGTTGTTCCTGATGAAGAACATACAAAAGACTTAGATTCTTATTTGTAGCTATATTCAATTATGTAACTGTTCTTTAACCAGATGAGTCAAGTTAGCCTGTTTTTGATCTTGCCAACTCCAGTGACAACGAGTTGGCATGATAGCAGCAAACAGACTGGCACTCAGGCTAGAGTCCTGTCACTGGTCAATACACAGTAGCTCACAATTGCATGAGACATGAAACTGATGGAGTCTGTCTGGGATTTAAACCAACTGTCCAGTGTTTCCAGACTCCTATGAATTAATTATATGAGGGGAATCGTTTTCCTTACAAATGTTTTAAATTAAGTATGTAATAAAGCAACTTTTCTGTATTGGAATGGTATGGGTGTATACCAGTCATAAACACTATTGCAAACGCATGCAAAGAAAGGCTAGTTCTAAGACTCTGTCTGCTACATTGCTTCATTTCTTGTTACAAAAGGAATAAGCTACTATCATTTATTATTGTGACAACCAACCCCATACTGTGTGACATCCAACCCCGTGATGGGGCTGTTCGTCACAATTGTACCGAGTGTGTTTTCCTGACTAACGACTCCATGTTGGAATAAGAGACGTTAACGGTGAAATGAGTCTTAATATATACTGGTGCTGAGAAATACGCATCAGATTAAAAAGTGTGACAACCAAATACCCTACACCCTGCTGTTGTACTTGCCTGTCTTGCAGGAACACCTATACTTCTCTTTTCATACTAGCACTGACTTTGCTGATAGCTGCTTTGTTGTTTACTATGACATGTGGTTGTCTTACCTACAAGTGTCGTGAAAAAGTATTTGCCCCCTTTTTAACTTGTTACTGAATGTTATCAGATCTTCAATCAAAACCTAATATTAGATAAAGGCAACCTGTGTGAACAAATAACACAACAATTACATAATTATTTCATTTATCGCATAAACAAACGTATGCAACACCCAATGCCCATGTGTGAAAAAGTAATTGCCCCTCAGTAGCTGGTTGTGCCATCCAAACACTTCCTGTAGTTCTTGATCAGACTCTCATGTTGCTGTAGAGGAAATGGAGAATTGCTGTGACTAAGCAACATTTGTGGGTTTTCAAGCATGAACTGCTCGTTTCAAATCCTGCCACAACATCTAATTTGGGATTAGGTCTGGACTTTGACTAGGCAAGTTGTCCAGGTCCTGAGGCAGCAAAGCATCCACAAACCATGGTATGAGGTTCTTACTGTGGAATGCAGTGTTTGGTTTTTGCCATGCATAATGGGACCCATGTCGTGGAAACTTTTGAATCCTCTGTCCCATAGAACATTCTTCCAAGAGTCTTGATGATCATCCAGGTGCTTTCAGGTGATATTTGGCAAACTTCGGTCAACTTTTTGGACGACATGGGTCCCATTATGTCTGCCCAAAACCAAACACTGCATTCCACAGTGAGAACCTTTAACCAACAGTCAAGTATGGTGGTGGTAGTACGATGGTGATGGTGATGCTTTGCTGCCTCGGGACCTGGACGACTTGCCTTAATAGAAGGAACCATGAATTCTGCTCTTTTTTAAAAGAATTCTACAGGAGAATGTCACCAATCTGTGAGCTGAAGCGCAGCTGGGTCATGCAGCAAGACAATGATCCAAAACACATAATCAAGTCTACATGAAAATGACTAAAAAGCAGCACATTTGAAGTTTTGGAATGGCCTCCTCAAAGTCCAAACCTAATCCCAATTGAAATGTTCTGTCAGAACATGAAATGAGCAGTTCTCGCTTGAAAACCCACAAATGTCACTGAGTTAAAGCAGTTCTGCATGCAAGAGTGGGTCACAATTCCTCCACAGCGACTGATCAACAACTACAGGAAGTATTTGGTTGCAGTCATTGCAGCTGAAGGTGGCACAATCAGTTATTGAGTGTAAAGGGGCAATTACTTTTTTACACAGGGGAATTGTGTGTTTCATAACTTTGTTAAATAAATAAATAAATAAAACAAGTAGACTTTTTTTGCTATTTGTAAACTCAGATTCCCTTTATCTAATATTAGGTTTTGATTGAAGATCCGATAACATTCAGTATAAAAAAATATGCAACAATAGAGAAAATCAGAAAGGGTGCAAATAGTTTTTCACGGCACTGTAGCTACCGTAATATGAATGCACTAACTGTAAGTCGCTCTGGGCAAGAGTGTCTAGTAAATGTGTCTTCCCGGCACGGTAGAGTTTATCACATTGACTAACAAGGTACTTACGGAGAGAGAGAGTAGAATGGTGATGCACTGGCTCCATTCCCCTGGTCCCTAAGAGAGAATGATGAAGACATTGTGAAGTCTGTGTGTGTGTGTGTGTGTGTGTGTGTGTGTGTGTGTGTGTGTGTGTGTGTGTGTGTGTGTGTGTGTGTGTGTGTGTGTGTGCGTGTGTGTGCGTGTGTGTGCGTGTGTGTGCGTGTGTGCGTGTGTGTGCGTGTGCGTGTGCGTGTGCGCGTGCGTGTGCGCGTGCGTGTGCGCGTGCGTGTGCGCGTGCGTGCGTGTGTGTGTGTGTGTGCATGCACATGTGAGTGAGTGATTCAGACTCACATGGAATAGAAAGAGGAATTGTTGTCCTGTGGGGTCTCACTGCGCTGAGGAGAGTCACAGTGGGCTTCCCTGCAAACACACACACACACACACACACACACACCAATAAGTCACAACACATAGTTTGCGTTCAACAACATCATGTTAGCTAACAAGGTTGTTAAGTAACAAGGTTGTTAGGTAACAAGGTTGTGTCCCAAATGCCACCATATTCCCTGGTCAAAATAATGCACTATATAGGGGATAGGGTTCCATTTGGGACAGAACCTTGGTTAGTTACATAGCTTCTGTGTAACTTACACTCCTACTTTGGTCTGGATGGAGACTACGAGGTATCCCGAGGTGGTATCCCGAGGTAACGGGTTATCTGGTGAAATGAGGCAGGGAAGAAGATTGGAATTCCCATTAAAACTGATATAAACAATATTATTGTCATAATATTAATCTAATTCAAAGCTTCTTCTCACAAATAATATTCTATCGCTCTCTGTCTCTCTCGTTCTCGCTCGCTCTCTATCTGCCTCTCGCTCGCTGTCGCCCCCCCCCACCACCACTTTCTGGTTGGTCATAAACAGGACTTGCCTGTGTAGTATTTTCGGAACACGTCATTCTTCGGCAGATCTGGATAAACGTGTGTGATGAAGTCGATGTCTTGAATACGGTCACCAAGGGAACGGATCTCCAAGTCTCTCTTGGTGGACGGTTGAATATTCTGGATCTTCTGGCCCCCGTCTGGACAGAGGGATGGAGGTTGGAAAGGAGAGAGAAAGAAAGGCCAGTTTAATAGGAATGTATCTCAGAATTTCTGGATTCCAGTGTTCTATTCCAGAGGTAAGCAGTCAGAATGGAAAAACAGAGCATGAGAAACTCCAGTAGAGACGGTAAACCAAGTCGTACAGTGGACAGACAGACGGACAAGACTAAACCCTTACTCTCTGATGGAGCCACGTATGCAATGGTGATGCCTCCTATCTCAGAGTCGCTGAAGCGCAGTAAGAAGGTCCCGTTGGGCCGGTCCTTCAGAATCAGGTGGAGGTGCTGCTTACCGATGAAACCAAATATCAACCTAGAGGAAGGAAAACACCAGGACACACAGTTATCTATGTGTGTGTGAGTCATATTCATTATCTTTCAAATACTTTAACTGTGCTCGATTGAACCAATGGAATAGTCCCAAAGATGAAAACCCTGTCCATCTGACACTCAAAACACTATTTGAAACCAGGTCTTCTCTGTGTCTCTCACTGGTAGACAGTCTTATTTATTAGGACACACTGTAGCAAAAACATTTTCAAAGACAAATTAAAACAAGCGTTTCTTATTGGATAAGTTCAGGTAGTCCTTTCCTGTTTCAGTCTGTTTTCTTCCGTTTGGTGCTTAATGAACAAGCCTAGCTCTGTCTCTGACTGGCAGACATGACTCACCCGTCACTCCAGTAGCTCTTCAGGTGCTTCTTGGTAAGCTCTATCACACCATCAAACCACTGCCAGAAGGTGAAAGGTCGTCCAGGGAGCACCTCCTGACCAACAAAATTACACTGTTTAATCCCTCTGCTGGTTACATTTCACTCTGTTCTGTCCACAATATTACTAGCAATCATGTGGCACATGGAGTTACCCTAGAGGTGGTAGGTGCACAGGACCGTGTGCCGACCCACTGGGCACACCACGTAATTTCAACGTAGAAATGCGGGTAATATTTGGTTGAGACGTTGATCAATGTGATTTCAACCTTTATTCACCCACTCAGCCAGAAGTTTGTTGAATTCCCAATGTGTTATCCCTATGCTTCAACTCATCTAAAAGCACAATTGTAACGATGTGCGCTGAGAGTCGGGAAGCAAGTTCAGAGAGTGAGTGTTTTAATAAATGAACACAACATAATACAAAAATAAGAAACACGAACAACGCACAGAACTGACACAGGAACAGAAACAATGATGCCTGGGGAAGGAACCAAAGGGAGTGACATATAAGTGATGGAGTGATGGAGTCCAGGTGAGTCTGATGACACGCAGGTGCGCGCCATAACAAGCTGCCTGGTGACCTCGAGGCCGGAGAGGGAGCCCACGTGACAACAATGTTCCAATGGAAAAACTACGTCTGACTTTTGGTTTAAACTTCACATCTAAATGTGTTATTACTGCACTTTCAACCATTTAAAAGCAGAACAAAGTTCAAATGGGGATACTACAGATATTTTGTATTTATACAACTTAATGTCTTATCACTGTGCTTCATCTAATAGCACAACCAAATGACCAGGGCCTGGTTCCCAAAAGCATCTTTAAGGCTAAGTTCACCGTTAGAACCTTCGTAGGAGCATTGTTAAATCTCTGAGCAGTTTCCAAAAACCATCGTTACTAAAGTTGTACTTGAAAATGCACCTTGGCGACGGCCTCAGACCACATAGAACAACTAAGTCCGTCGGCAGATGAATCTTTTTACTCATAGAAGATCGCTTCTAAACATACATTCAATATGTTTATCTGTCTCTCTGTGACCGCTGATAACTTCACCACAAAGTTGACTACAAATGCAAAGTTGCCAATGTCTGTGCAATTGTTACAAACAAGCAAAGCATTCAAATGAAAACGGAGATGATTGCATTAACAGATAACGGACTCCAGTGCTTCCTACAGTTGTGTCAAGTTGGCTGGAAGTCCTTTGGGTGGTGGACCATTCTTGATATACACGGGAAACTGTTGCGCCTGGCACCTACTACCATACCCCGTTCAAAGGTACTTAAATATTTTGTCTTGCCCATTCACCCTCTGAATGGTACTCATACACAATCCATGTCTCAATTGTCTCAACGCTTAAAAAAACCCTTCTTTAACCTGTCTCCTCCCCTTCATCTACACTGATTCAAGTGGATTTAACAAGTGACATCAATAAGGGACCATAGCTTCCACCTGGTCGGTCGATGTCATGGAAAGAGCAGGTGTACTTAATAATTTGTACACTCAGTGTGCAGTAGGCCTATAGGCCAGATATGTGTTTACATTTCAAAGATATTAAAATCAATTTCATGTTCATTCAATTGAATTTTATTTAGCTATTTGGGTAGTCTGTCATTTTTGCCTCAATATATTTCATGATGTGTAGCCTAACGCGCTCGATGATGTGCCAAATCTTGATTGAGTGCATTATTATAGGGTAAACATTAGAATAAGACGCCCCAATATCTGCTGCCATAGGTGATAATATCTCTCTAGGACCTGATCTGTCGTCAGTATTGTGGAATAACTCTAATGTTAAGGTAAGATTTGAATGGAGAAAACCGATCGAAGGGCAGCACTGCCTTTCTTTTGATCCTATCAGTATCGAAACATGCCTCAACGACGCATTTAGCGAGCGTTCTCTCTGCGTGGCGTTTTGGGAAACGCATGGTACATCTTCGGCCGCTGCAGGAAAGAGGCATCCTTAAAATACTCATGACCCTAAATTCCATTGCTATCGGGAAACCGGGCCCTGGATTGTAGTTGAGATTACATTAAAAGTACATGATCAATGTTGTTCAAGATTCTGTACAGATTATAATAGCAAATGTGAAGATCTCTATAGACCTGCAACCTTTGCGTGCTATCTTGAACATGCACGCTTGCTATGATTACATAAGAAGACATTTATTAACAGAAACCTCAAAATGTGGCCATTAGATGTGTTACTCATTTTAAGGTTGATTGAATAAATACTGTTACATTCGTTTGTAAGACAGCCTTAACGTTAGGCTATTTACTGTATTAGGAAAGTCATATTGAATTGTGTTTGGTTGACAATGCAACCAAATATCAACATTTAAAGGATATGTACTGTATCTAAGGCTTGGATGGTTTCATCTAAACCACGGGCTTAATCATATTCTTTCCCTTTGGTTTTTGGTCATGAATCCAACATATTAATTATTAATTTGTAGACAAACTGGAATTAAAACCAGAGTCAGTGGCCCAGATAGAACTAGCCTAGCAGAAGATACATCTCATTCAAATGTTGATATTTGGTTGCATTGACAACCAAAACACAATTCAAGATCCAGTTTGTCTACAAATTAGTAATTTATATGTTGGAATCAGGTCTCCATCCTAACCAAAAATCAAAGTTATATAGGACTAAATCAAATCAAACTTTAAATACACTTTTAAATAAAGTTTGACTTAGTTAGATGTTTGGTTGAGATGTGAATCCAACATATTAATTATGAACTATATATATTATCTATTTTTAGTTGAACCCTGGGTTGAATTGAAACACTAGCTGTTTCAAATGCTATATAGGCCTAAATAGTCTAATTGATGATATATAACTTATAAAGTATGGTCACATTTCATTTGCTCTGTTAAATCTAACCTTTGGAATTACTTCAATAGCAACAGTGAATCTAATTAGTTATTAAGAGATCTCTCATGAGTCATTCTCACTAAAGCACGTTGCTAATAGTCAGTGACAAAAATCAATGCCTGGCTTGGATAAAACACTGGATGGGAGACCAAATGGATCACTGTAGATAGATCCAACTCTCCAGTTGGAGGTGCCGCCCAGTCTATTGTTTTTTTTTCTGATAGTGGATATAAGATTGAATATCTGACGTTGTTTCAAAGTTACACATTCAACATAGACAAACTTTGTATAAAATATGTTGAAAATTGGTTACCATGATGACATAAAATGTGGTTGAAATTTCACCACCAAAACAACTGTTTATGTATAATATATATGTATTTAAATCCAATGTTTTGTCCATGTAGATTCCACGTCACAATACGCTGACAAAATACATTGAAACAACATTGATTCAACCAGTTTGTACCCAATGGGTAAAGACTGGTGGGTGTTCATGTGTGTGTTCATGTGTGTGTGTGTGTGTGTGTGTGTTCGTGTGTGTACCTTGTTGAACTGTGCCCAGGATACCAGCATGTTGCTGTAGTCTCCAGCGATGTCTGGCTTGTCAAAGATCTTTTGGGCCAGGAAGTGTTGGTTGTAGTTGTCTAGGCAACGCTGCGTTCCGACCTCCGACATGAACTTACTGTTCAGGGTCCTGCACATCTGCTTCCAGGGAACGCGTTCCGGAACCAAAAACGGAATCCTTTCCTGATGACGTCATAAGATTAGAGGTCAAAGGTTGATGTTGTGAGTGAAGTGAGCAGACATACTGTTTAGTCTTTGTTGATAGTGGGTGTGATATGAGAGGGAAGAGAGTTGAGAGAGCGAGAGTGAGAGAGCAAGAGAACTAGAGCGAGAGATGGCCAAAGGCTGCAGGCACTCACTGGTTCAGAAAAGGCACAGTCCCAGATGATGGTTGCTAGGGCATTGTTATCCTGACTACCGTGAACGATCACCACCACCGGCACAGAGATCATCTACAAGCACACAGGAGAGCAACACCATGTCAGTACAGCCATACTAATAACTGATCATCAAGACAAATCTTTTCCATTGAGGACCTAAACTATGCTTGTACAGTGTGTACTGTATATTTGGCAGTTCAAATTAATAACACTTCAGCCTGGGTGCCAGTCTATTTCTGCTCTCTTGTCAACTGCTTATGGAATTGTCATGCCAATGACAGCAATGGAGTTGGCATGAGCATAAACTGACCTGGGACCAGGTTAATAACACAAGTCACCCTAAGAGAATTTAGAGATGTGGCACAATCTGTCTGCATGTCTTAGGCCTGCTGTGCTATAATACTGCTATTACCAAGACGTTAAGAGATAAAAGATGTATTGCCAAGTCACCCAAAAGTGATGTCTAATCGTACATGTCAAACCTCAATTGACATTACACAGGCCAAAGGGCGAGACCAGAAAAAGAGTGTAGAAAGAGACCAATACCTTGCTGCCATACCACACATTGGTGTCATTCGAGCTTTGACACCTCTATGTTTGATCTGGCTGTACATGTGTTATTGAATCTTGAATTTAATAGAATATCAACATTACAGAGGTCAAAGGGAGAAATGGTTTAGAGCAGAAAAGGAGGGGAGAAGGACACCTGACCTGTATTCTGTAGGGAATGTCACAGCCAGTGATGCTGATCTCTGTGGTGAAGAAGAGAGCAAACTTCTCCTCTGTAACAGACTCTGACCCCTTTCTGTCTGCTCGCTTGATCTTCTTTATAGACTGGAGGAAATGACAGAATAAGATATCACTTGATGAAGACTAACTCATTTTTCATTTTGACATAATTATAAGAATTTCACTTTCTCTTACATATCCTTAAGACATATAGAATTTTTTTTTAAAAGCTTCGAATCTGGTTGATAAAAAAAATCAAGCAAATATGACATCACAGGAAGCTACACAAGAAGTTTGAAGTTGCATGGTAAAAGCAAGGCTGCAGTAGATACCATATTCCTGAAGGTGGCACATGTACTCTTGCCGGAAGTGTTGTGTTCCAAAATGGCTGTGTTATTGATCAACTCTCCAACATTCTCACTGGAATAAACAGAGCAAAAACACTTATTTAGACTCGAATATAACTTCTTAAAGGCCTACAGAAATATGGTGAGGTGATATCAGTGTCTATTGTAGATTATGACTAATTGGCCTACTATGCGCTCGTCACAACTATTGACAGCCACCAAGGAAGTTGCTCACAGAAATGTGGATGGATTGAAATGTACAGAATGGTACCTGGAGAAAAATGGGGAAGGGTCATTCTTTTTACATTTCAGTCAAGGGAAGGGTTTAGTATACATATATATATATTTGAATTAGTTCAGGGGAGGGACATGTACATTTGTAATTGCTGAAAGTTCAATATTTTTCAGTGTTTTGGAATTAGTGGCTTATTAGGCTATACAGTGCATTCGGAAAGTATTCAGACCCCTTTACTTTTTCCACATTTCGTTACGTTACAGCCTAAAATGGATTCAACTGTTACACCCCCCTCCCCCCATCAATCTACACACAATACCCCATAATGACAAAGCTAAAAAAAGATTTGGAATCTTTTCACACATATACACATATACACACATATATATATATATATAAAACAGATATCACTATTACATAAGCATTCAGACCCCATTGGAAAGAGATTTTCGATGTACCAATTCCATGGCACATGGTGTATGAATTGACACGCAAAACGACGCCAGATTCAAAACTTAAACTTAAATTACTATACAAAATTCTTGCAACCAATAGAATGTTATATATTTGGTGGATACAATATTCCCAGCTCTGTAGATTTTGCTGCGAGGAGGCAGAGTCATTAAATCATTTATTTTGGTACTGTCCATATGTAGCTCGTTTTTGGTCACGGCTCCAAGAATGGCTGAAGAATTGCAACATTTACCCAGAGCTAACGCTGCAGATAGCAATAGTGGGTGATTTGATAAATCATAGCCAATCGATCAATAATATAATAGTTATTTTAGCAAAAAAAAAAAAATGTAATTTACAATCTGTAGAAACTATGAGAATAGAAAGGTTCAGTACTTTTGTGAAACAGCACAGCACAGTTGAAAAATATCTGTCAAATAGAAATCCAATATGGATGGTGTTGAGAGATAGATGGGAGGGGTTGAATGGAGCTGAAGGGTGGGACTAATAAAAACAAGATAACAAATGTAAAACATACAAGGGACTGTAAAATGTAAATAGGTTCAGAACTTTTGTGAAATAGCACAGTTACAAATATATGGCAAATAGAAATCAAACTGGATGGACATCAGAAATAGAGGAAGGCCTGGACTAAAAACAAACTAAACATATCTATTGTAAAATAGATTGTGTCTGTAAAATGTATATAGTACGTATTAACTGGAAGTAGAAGCCTAAGTGTTATTGTTAATTAGTTTACTCCAATTGGGGGAGGAGGGGTGGTAAGGTTTATGGGGAATAATAAAGGCAAATATATTCTAAAAAGATATGTATATACAGTTGAAGTCGAAAGCTTACATACACTTAGGTTGGAGTCATTAAAACTTGTTTTTCAACCACTCCACACATTTCCTGTTAACAAACCATAGTTACGGCGGTTAGTCGGTTAGGACATCTACTTTGTGCATGACACAAGTCATTTTCCCAGCAATTGTTCACATACAGATGATTTCACTTATAATTCACTGTATCACAATTCCAGTGGGTCAGAAGTTCACATACACTAAGTTGACTGTGCCTTTAAACTGCATGGAAAATTCTAGAAAATTATGTCATGGCTTTAGAAGCTTCTGATAGGCTAATTGACATAGTTTGAGTCAATTGGAGGTGTACCTGTGGATGTATTTCAAGGTCTACCTTCAAACTCAGTGCCTCTTTGCTTGACATCATGGGAAAATATAAAGAAATCAGCCAAGATCTCAGAAAATAATTGTAGACCTCCACAAGTCTGGTTCATCCTTCGGAGCAATTTCCAAATGCCTGAAGGTACCACGTTCATCTGTACAAACAATAGTATGCAAGTATAAACTGCTGAGGAAGGAGACACGTTCTGTCTCAACATCTCAAGACATCAGTCAGAAAGTTAAAGCTTGGTCGCAAATGGGTCTTCCAAATGGACAATGACCCCAAGCATACTTCCAAAGCTGTGGCCAAAATGGAATGGCCTCAATCCTAAAACCATGACCTCAATCCTATAAAAGATTTGTGGGCAAAACTGAAAAAGTGTGTGCGAGCAAGGAGGCCTTACAAACCTGACTCAGTTACACCAGCTCTGTCAGGAGGAATAGAATAGACTGACAAGTTTCAGAAGAAAGTTCTTTGTTTCTGGCCATTTTGAGCCTGTAATCGAACCCACGAATGCTGATGCTCCAGGTATTCAAATAGTCTAAACAATGCCAGTTTTATTGCTTCTTTAATCAGGACAACAGTTTTCAGCTGTGCTCTGGGACAAATCTCTGAATGTCCTTGAGTGGCCCAGACAGAGCCTGGACTTGAACATCTCTGGAGAGACCTGGAAATAGCTATACAGAGAGCACAGCTGAAAACTGTTGTCCTGATTAAAGAAGCAAAAGGTTTTTTCAATGATCAATTAGCCTTTTAAAATGATAAACTTGGATCTGCTAACACAACGTGCCATTGGAACACAGGGCTGATGGTTGCTGATAATGGGCCTCTGTACCCCTATGTAGACAATCCATCAAATAATAATCCGTTTCCACCTACAATAGTCATTTACAACATTAACAATGTCTACACTGTATTTCTGATCAATTTGATGTTATTTTAATGGACAAAACATGTGCTTGGCAAACTCAGCCTCAAGACTTCTTGGGTATGACGATTCAAGCTTGGCACACCTGTATTTGGAGAGTTTATCCAATTATTCTCTGTAGATGCTCTCAAGTTCTGTCAGGTTGGATGGGGAGCATCGCTGTATAGCTATTTCCAGGTCTCTCCAGAGATGTTCAAGTCCAGGCTCTGTCTGGGCCACTCAAGGACATTCAGAGATTTGTCCCGAGGCCACTCCTGTGTTGTCTTGGCTTTGTGCTTTGTGTCATTGTCCTGTTGGAAGGTGAACTTTCGCCCCAGTCTGAGACCCTGAGCGTTCTGGAGCAATGTTTTCATCAAGGATCTCTCAATACTTTGCTCTGTTCACTTTTCCCTCGACCCTGACTAGTCTCCCAGTCCCTGCCGCTGGAACACATCCCCGCAGCATGATGCTGCCACCGCCATGCTTCACCGTAGGGATTGTGCCAGGTTTCATGCAGACTTGACGCTTGGCATTCAGGCCAAATAGTTCAATCTTGGTTTCATCAAACCAGAGAATCTTGCTTTATGCTAGAACCAAGGAAAGATGTGACTCCAATGTATATGGGGATATCATTGTTTAGTTTCTTTGACATTCAGAGGCTGATCTACAACCTTTTATAGCTGAGGAGACAAGAAATTGACTTTGTTTGGGAAGAAAAACTAATTCTGTCACTATCAATTGATTAAGCTATTTAGAACAGTTTCTAAAACGACATATCTAAGGCTCTGGTCAGTCCAAGAAGTGAGAGTAAATGGTAGACATGTTCTCTGCTATCCACTTTGTTTTAATGATTATTTTGGGTATAGGGGAGGGTCACTTGTTTTTCTTTTAAGCGTTCAGGGATGGTTTAGGTCAAATATATATTTTGCTGAAGGGAGGGCCATCCATTTTCAATCCAGAGGTGTCAGATTTTCTCCACGTAACCCTTATTATAAGTAACGTTAACTCTCTAATCAGAGAGAGATTAGACTCTTTTTGGCTATCTTGTCATGGGTTTACAATCTATTTTAGTTTGTATGCATTCTGTCTAATTGACTGAGTGGGCTAAGTGTAAACAAGTAATAGAGGAAGCCAAATGCTAGCAGACAAATATGTAAACAAAGAAATAGCCAATATTATATTAGTTTCAGGAAGTTAATTTAACTTCCTCAATCCAAAATCTCCCACTGGTGAAAAATGATGTGTACTACAAAACAGCATCGGCAGGAGCTATAACAGACCAATTCAACTCTATAGCTTTTCTCTACCTTCTGATCACAAACCATGTCATGGCATTACTGGGTCCAGGACAATAATGCTTCATGGAACATACAGTGGGTATTATAATTATTCATCCCCCTTGGATTTTTTTCCCCACATTTTGTTGTGTTACAAAGTGGATGGAAATATATTAATCTGGTTTATTTTTGTCATTGATCTACACTAAATACTCCATAATGTCAAAGTAAAAAGTTAATTCAATTTTTTTTCTTACAAATTGAATAACAAAAATATAGTCGTTGCATAAGTATTCACCCCCTTTCTTTAGGCAAGCCTATATTGCACACAGGAGTAAAATGTGGCTTAACAAATCACAGAAGTTGCATAGACTCACTCTGTGTGAAATAATAGGTGTTGACATGAATTTTGAATGACTAACTCTTTCACTGTCCCCATACATACAACATACATAAGGTCCGTCAGAAATGAAGAATACAAATATACAGAATACAAATATTCCGAAACATGCATACTGTTTGCAACAAGGCACTAAAGTAATATTAATAATAAATTATATCAAATTAATTTGTAAAATATCAATCCATGCATGTCAACACAATGCAAAAGCAGATGAAAAAAACAAAAAAGACGTCTTCACAACATTCCTCCTATCACTTCACATAAACAAAGAGAAACAATGACATATTTTCCATTTAAATCAAAAATACTTTGGCAAGTGAGTAAATACATCTGTGCAAACATTTTTTTTTTTACAGAGGAATACACTTTTTGGCCTAAATGTAAAACCTTAAGTTTGGGGCAAATCCAACATAACACATCACTGATTTAACTACCTCCTTATTTTCAAGCAGAGTGATGGCTGCATCATGGTATCGGTATGCTTGACATCGGCAAAGACTGGGGAGTTTTTCAGGATAAAAACAAATGGGATGGAGCTAAGCACAGGCACAATACTAGAGGAAAACCTGCTTCAATCTGCTTTAAGCCAGACACTGGGAGAGGAATTCACCTTTCAGCAGGACAATAACCTACAACACAAGGCCAAATCTACATTGGACTTGCTTACCAAGAAGACATTGAATGTTCCTGAGTGGTCAAGTTACAGTTATGATTTAAAATCTGCTTGAAAATGTATGGCAAGACCCCAACGCCTTGACAGAGCTTGAAAAATGTTGAAAAGATTAATTTACATTTAAGTCATTTAGCAGACGCTCTTATCCAGAGCGACTTACAAATTGGTGCATTCACCTTATGACATCCAGTGGAACAGCCACTTTACAATAGTGCATCTAAATCTTTTAAGGGGGGTGAGAAGAATTACTTTATCCTATCCTAGGTATTCCTTAAAGAGGTGGGGTTTCAGGTGTCTCCGGAAGGTGGTGATTGACTCCGCTGTCCTGGCGTCGTGAGGGAGTTTGTTCCACCATTGGGGGGCCAGAGCAGCGAACAGTTTTGACTGGGCTGAGCGGGAACTGTACTTCCTCAGTGGTAGGGAGGCGAGCAGGCCAGAGGTGGATGAACGCAGTGCCCTTGTTTGGGTGTAGGGCCTGATCAGAGCCTGGAGGTACTGAGGTGCCGTTCCCCTCACAGCTCCGTAGGCAAGCACCATGGTCTTGTAGCGGATGCGAGCTTCAACTGGAAGCCAGTGGAGAGAGCGGAGGAGCGGGGTGACGTGAGAGAACTTGGGAAGGTTGAACACCAGACGGGCTGCGGCCATACATTTTCAAGCAGATTTTAAATCATAACTGTAAGCAAATATTGCACAATCCAAGTGTGTAGAGCTCTTAGAGGACTTACCCAAGAAGTCTCCCAGCTCTAATTACTGCCAAAGGTGTTTCTGACCTGTATTGACTTAGGGGGTGAATACTTATTTAATCAAGGTAAATAAGTGTTTTATTTTTCCTCCACTTTGATTATATTCTGTAAATCATGGACAAAAAAGGTAGCCTAGCGGTTAAAAGCTTTGGGCCAGTAACCGGGGGTTTGTTGGTTCAAATCCCCGAGCTGACTAGGTGAAAATGTGCCTTGAGCAAAGCACTCAACCCTAATTGCTCCTGTAAATTGCTTTGGATAAGTGTCTGCTAAATGACTCCAATGTAAAAAAAAAAAAAAAAAAATTAAAAGACAATTAAATGCATTTTAATCCCACTTTGTAACAAAATAAAATGTGAAGAAATCCACGGGGTGAATATATATGATACCCACTGTAGTTCAGCAAGACAGTAGTGATGCGAAATCAACCATCCACCACAGTGTTTTTCAACATCCGGTTCGCTGATGGAAGCAGTCACAGGAAGAAGGACCATAACATACTGGTCCCAACACAAAAAAGACTGTAGCTTGCCTGTCTCCGGTACACAAAATGTTGAGAAGTACTCCACTACATCACTGACCTGGGTAAGCTGCCCAGCTGTCCGAGGTTCCTAGCCTGGGCCTCAGTGATGATCTGGGCCTTGAAGAGGACTGGTTTCCCGGGTGCCACCTTCTCCCCCAGCAGGTAGCGCACCGTGGTGGAGAACTTAGACTGGGTCTTAATCACCTGGGGAGGCTGCTTGTCCACCATCAGCGAGCTGCAACCATAGAAGTAGAGTTAGTAGAATGATCAATGGGTCTGTGATGTGTGGACTGGTAGCCATAATGTCCCCCCACCAGAGAGCTGCAAAAGGGGTACTTGTCTGGGGAAACATTGTCGATTCTGAGCATTTCATGAAAAAGGGAAAATAACACCCAAAAATGATATGACACGCAACAACGATATGACTCAGGCATAACACTAGGTGTTAGAAAGGCCCTCCCACTGCCCAAACTGGTTGAATCAACGTTGTTTTCATGTCATTTCAACAATACAAAAAATGAATGTGACGACATTGAATAAACATGGAAAACTAAGTGAATTTACAAAAAGTCATCAATGTAAAAGAATTTAGTGTTTTACATTTTTATTTTATGCAACTTTTATATACTTTTTGATTAGATGCACGTAGAATTCACGTTAGTTGACAACTCAATCAAATGTAAATCAAAACTAGATATTGAACTGACATCTGTGTCCAGTGGGCTGGCTGGCTGACAGGTCATAAAGGGAGGGACAACGTTAAGTCAAGTGGGTTCCAGAAGGGCCTACAAAAAAAGTTTTGTTTGGTTTTCAAACTGAAGACATTTCGTTTTCTAATACATAGTACCACGACATTAACGAACTAGATAACTAATCAAACATATCAAGAAAACACAAAACTGTGTTTTAATAAGCCTACAGTGTGGGTTGAAAGCACAGTCAATGAGGGATGAGGGACTAAGATAAGCTTTTACTGTCTGTTTCCACAGAAATGTGATTTGGGTCTTTAAAACTCCATACAGGACGTTCTCATGGACAGCCCACGTAAACATAAATGGTACCAAATAGTACACAATTTTAGTTCTGGGTTAACCAACATTACAGGACAATACAACATACAAAGCATAGAGGACAGGGGATTTACTAGGGGACTATGCAAGTGAACATAGAACTAACAGCATTCTGTATAGAGTGCACTAGTATTTAAACCAGTCTTATTGGCCCTGGTCATAAGTAGCGCACTATTATAGGTAACACAACCGACCTCTGGATTAGAGTTTGCAGCAAACGTCCCAGTCTCTCTTGCAGCTCTGGGATTGGCTCCCCGGCCAGCATCACTTCCTGTCTCAACTTCCCGTTCACCCCCAGGAGTTGTTCACACCTCGAAGAGGAAGAGATAGAGTGTTAAATTCATCAGAGAGAAGGGGGAGGGAGAGAGAAAGAGAGAGACACCAAATAATGCACGCAGAGCAGAATTAGGCCGATACCCACCAATTATCAAAATCCAGAAGAGCTGTTAAATTCTATAACCACCTAAAAGGAAGCCATTCACAAATATTCCATAACAAAGCCATCAAAGAGCCAGAGAGATGAACCTGGAGAAGAGTCCCCTAAGCAAGCTGATCCTGGGGCTCTGTTCACAAACACAAACAGACCCCACAGAACCCCGGACAGCAACACAATTAGACCCAAACAAATCATGAGAAAACAAAAAGATAATTACTTGACACATTGTAAAGAATTAACAAAACATTGAGCAAACTAGAATGCTATTTGGCCCTAAACAGAATATTTGACCACTGTAACTGACCCAAACATAAGTAGAGCTTTGACTATGTACAGACTCAGTGAGCATTGCTATTGAGAAAGGCCGCCGTAGGCAGACCTGGCTCTCAATAGAAGACCCACAAAATGAGGTGAAAACTGAGCTGCACTTCCTAACCTCCTGCCAAATGTATGACCATATTAGAGACACATATATCCCTCAGATTACACAGATTCTCAAAGAATTCAAAAACAAACCCAATTTTGATAAACTCTCATATCTACTGGGTGAAATTCCACAGTGTGCCATAACATCAGCAATATTTGTGACCTGTTGCCACAAGAAAAGGGAAAAAAGTGAAGAACAAACACCATTGTAAATACAACCCATATTTATGTTTATTCATTTTCCCGTTTGTACTTTAATTATTTGCACATCGTTACAACACTGGATATAGACATAATATGACATTTGAAATGTCTCTATTCTTATGGAACTTCGGTGAGTGTAATGTTTACTCGTCATTTTTATTGTTAAATTCACTTCTATTCATTATCTACTTTGCTTTGACAATGTTAACATATGTTTCCCATGCCATTAAAGCCTTTGAATTGAACTGAGGGAGGGAACGAGAGAGGGGGGGAATGGAGGTGGGAGAGAGGGGGGGATATGGCAGTTGGTCACAAAGCAATGTTACACTTCGAATCGTGCATCTGCAAACATACAGTGCCTTGCGAAAGTATTCGGCCCCCTTGAACTTTGCGACCTTTTGCCACATTTCAGGCTTCAAACATAAAGATATAAAACTGTATTTTTTGTGAAGAATCAACAACAAGTGGGACACAATCATGAAGTGGAACGACATTTATTGGATATTTCAAACTTTTTTAACAAATCAAAAGCTGAAAAATTGGGCGTGCTAAAGGAGCTCCTTAAACTTCACCCCAAAAAAACATTTGGTTCAGATGGTTTAGACCCTTTGTTCTTTAAGGTTGCTACCCCTATCATCGCCACGCCTATCTTTGACCTTTTTAACCTGTCTCTCCTCTCTGGGGAGGTTCCCATTGCTTGGAAGGTAGCCACAGTGGATCCTTTATTTAAAGGGGGAACTCAAGCTGATCCTAACTGTTTTAGGCCAACTTCTATTTTGCCCTGTTTATCAAAAGTGTTGGAAAAGTTGATTATTGACAAGTTAACTGGCTTTCTTGATGTCTATAGTATTCTCTCGGGTATGCAATCTGGTTTCCGCTCAGGTTATGTATGTGTCTCTGTAACCTTAAAGGTCCTAAATGATGTCCTTGATTCTAAGCAATGTTGTACTGCTATTTTTATTGACTTGGCCAAAGCTTTTGATACAGTAGACCATTTCATTCGTGTGGGCCGGCTAAGGAGTATTGGTGTCTCTGACGGGTCTTTGTCCTGGTTTGCTAACTACCTCAAAGAGTGCAGTGTATAAAGTCAGACAATCTACTGTCTCAGCCACTGCCTCTCACCAAGGGAAGCTCTCTCATCCATTTATATGCAGAAGATACAGTCTTATACTCAGCTGGTCCCTCTCCGGATTTTGTGTTAAACGCTCTACAACAAAGTGTTCTTAGTGTCCAACAAGCTCTGCCCTTAACCTTGTCTTAACCTCCAAAACAAAGGTAATGCGGTTTGGTAAGAAGAATGCTCCTTTCCCCACCGGTGTGATGAGAGTTTAGGGCTTGAGGTAGTCACCTCTTACAAGTACTTGGGAGTATGGCTAGATGGTACACTGTCCTTCTCTCAGCACATATCAAAGCTGCAGGCTAAGGTTAAATCTAGACTTGGTTTCCTCTATCGTAATTGCTCCTCTTTCATCACAGCTGCCAAACTGACCATCCTACCATGCTACATTACGGAGACTTAATTTATAGATTGGCAGGTAAGGGTTCTCTTAAGCAGCTAGATGTTCTTTACCATTCGGCCATCAGATTTGCCACCAATGCTCCTAATAGGACACATCACTGCACTCTATACTCCTCTGTAAACTGGTCATCTCTGTATACCCGTTGCAAGACCCACTGGTTGATGCTTATTTATAAAACCCTCTTAGGCCTCACCTATCTGAGATACCTACTACAGCCCTCATCCTCCACATACAACACCTGTTCTGCCAGTCACATTCTGTTAAAGGTCCTAAAAGCACACACATCCCTGAGTCGCTCCTCTTTTCAGTTTGCTGCAGCTAGCGACTGGAACGAGCTGCAAAAAACACTCAAACTGGACAGTTTTATCTCCATCTCTTCATTCAAAGACTCAATGATGGACACTCTTATTGACAATTGTGGCTGCTTTGCAGGATGTATTGTTGTCTCTACCTTCTTGCCCTGTGCTGTTGTCTGTGCCCAATAATGTTTGTACCATGTTTTGTGCTGCTACCATGTTGTGTTGCTACCATGTTGTTGTCATTTTGTGTTGATACCATGCTGTGTTTTCATGTGTTGCTGCCATGCTATGTTGTCGTCTTAGGTCTCTCTTTATGTAGTGTTGTATCTCTCGTCGTTTGGTGTGTTTTGTCCTATATTTTTCATTTTTAATCCCAGCCTCCATCCCTGTAGGAGGCTTTTTGCCTTCTGGTAGGCCGTCATTGTAAATAAGAATGTTCTTAACTGACTTGCCTAGTTACATTTTTTAAATGATGTCTGAGTGTTCGAGTCTGTCTGTGTGTAAATAAAAAAGAAAAGTGTCGTCTGGTTTGCTTAATATAAGGAACTTTATGTATAGCATTTGCTTTTACTCAAGTATGACAAATTCATATGTTTTCCACCACTGCACACACACACACACACACACACACACACACACACACACACACACACACACACACACACACACACACACACACACACACACACACACACGCACGCACGCACGCACGCACGCACGCACGCACGCACACAAACACACGCGCGCACGCGTGCAGGCCTCACCACGTCTGCAGAGGGCTGAGGTTGTCATCGAAGGGGTGTCCAATAGTAGCTTGATGCTGTTCCCATCTCCAGGCTTTGATCCTGTTGATCAGACGAGACTGACACTTCTCCAGACTAGACACTGCCTCCTGGAGCAGCTGGACACGCTTCTGCAAACAGGCACACACACGAACACACGTACGCACACAGTTTAGCTTACAGAGAGAGAGAGAGTTATGCAGAGAAAGGCAAACACAGTTTACAGTACTGGGAAACTCCGACCTCAGGGAGACAAACAGTTCATACAGGGAGAGACAAACAAAACTAGTTGAGACGGCCCTCCGGCCATAGAGATCCACTTAGAGTATAGGTGTAGCAGGGTCATGTTCAGAAGGGCACACCATCGCAAAATGTTTTAGACAACTTCAGGTATAGTCTCTCATGACAGACATAACAATAGCAGGCTCACACGTGAGAACAGCAATTGTATGTGTGCGTGTTATGTAATAGCTTACCTTGGCTATGACTTGGCCATTGTACTCATGCTGTTTGATGTTAGTCTGGAGTTTGGTGACTTCTGACATGCTGGGGTCCATCCCATTGGTCTGGGTCTGCTGGAGAGTGCCTGTCACCCAATTAAATTGAACATTTATTTTCCAGAGCTGATCTGATTGGTCAATAGACCAATTAGTGAAAAAAAAAATCAGAATTTGCCTATGCTGTGTAAACGCAGTCAAAGTAGCCCTGTCCGAGCCAGAAAGGCCCATAAGCCGGGAGCCTATCTCCTGTTTCTATAGCGTGAGGCAGCTGTACAAGTCAGGGGAGAATGACTGCCCCCTCTCACTGAAGCCAAGGAAGTTCACGGACGACCGCGGTACTGCAGGCATTGTTAGCAGAAAACAGAATCCTCCATTATAGCGAATGGAAAAATGACTATCTTCGTGGTTAATCTTAGTGTAAAAAATAAATCAAAATTGAAGACAATCATGGTACCAATAATTGCGTCTAACACACCAGATGTATTGCTTGAACGGATTATTTTAAAATTGTGCACAGAAGAAGTTATAAGTATAATTGAGTTGCTTATGGCAGCCTGCAGTAACCCGGTCGTTCTTCAAATTGAGTTACTCAATGAGAGGGAGAAGCACTGAGCTAGCCTGCAACTTCACTTCCTGGAGAAGCTCAACTGTGCATGTTATGTCTCATTGAGACGCCATCTTAACTGACTTCCTTTGGCTTAAATGCACTATTGTGGAATTAATGGTGTCACTTGATCAATGGCTTTGTCCAATCATATATAGTCATTGGCCCGTATTCACAAAGTGTTTCAGAACAGGAGTGCTTTGTAGAATAAGATCCCATGGACAGTGAGGGACCTGATCCAAGATCAGCACCCCTACTCTGAGACACTTAATGAATACTGGCCCAGCTCCCTGTTCCCAGTCTCTCAGCAACAGGGAGTTTCTTCCTATATTTTATGTCTGCTAAAGTCAGCAGGCAACAATGAACTCTATGTATCCTGGGAGATATTCAAAAGCTCTGTCTTTCCCTCTCTCTACAGCACCGGATGTCTTGACCTTTTCATGCTCGGCTATGAAAAGCCAACTGACATTTACTCCTGAGGTGCTGATCTGTTGCATCCACTATAACCACTATGATTATTATTTGATCCTGCTGGTCATCTATGAATGTTTGAACATCTTGAAGAATGATCTGGCCTTAATGGCCATGTACTCTTATAATTTCCACTGGCACAGCCAGAAGGGGACTGACTGGCCACCCCTCCAGAGCCTGGTTCCTCTAGAGCAATGGTTCCCAAACTTTTTATAGTCAAACATTCAACCTCCAGCTGCATACCCCCTCTAGCACCAGGGTCAGCTCACTCTCAAATGTTATTTTTTGCCATCATTGTAAGCCTGCCACACACACACTAAACAATACATTTATTAAACATAAGAATGAGTGTGAGGTTTCTGCCACAACCTGGCTCGTGGGAAGTGACAAAAAGCTCTTATAGGACAAGGGCACACATAATAATATAATAATAAATCATTTTGCTCTTCATTTAGCCATCTTATATATAAAACCGTATTTGTTCATCAAAAATTGTGAATAACTCACCACAGGTTAATAAGAAGCGTGTGCTTGAAAGGATGCACATAACTCTGCAATTTTGGGTTGTATTGGAGAGAGTCTCAGTCTTAAATAATTTCCCACACACAGTCTGTGCCTGTATTTAGTTTTCATGCTAGTGAGGGCCGAGAATCCACTGTGGTTGCAAAGGGCATCAGTGTCTTAACAGCATGATGAATATAGTTGAATATAATTATGGAGAGTCCCTGTAATCCTAGATTCAGATTCAGGTGAGAAAAAACATCACAGGCCAGACATGTGAAAAACTCATCATCATGCAAGTGGTCAGACAGGTGAAAATTATGGTCGGTAAAGAAAACTATAAGCCCATCTCCCAATAAAAAGAAACGTGTCAATACTTTCCCCCTTGATGAGCAGCGGACTTCTGTATTTTCTAACAGCGTTGCATGGTTGCTGCCCATATCATTGGATAATGCAGAAAATACACGAGAGTTCAGGGGCCTTGCTTTAACTAAGTTAACCATTTACACTGTAGTGTCCAAAACGTCTTTCAAGCTGTCAGGCATTCCCTTGGCAGCAAGAGCCTCTCGGTGGATGCTGCAGTGTACCCAAGTGGCGTCAGGAGGAACTGCTGTCTCCCTGTCATGGGTTTTTCGCCATCAGCACAGATACCAACACATCTTGACCACCAAAGTCCATTTGATGTCACAAAGCTGTCCAGTACTTTAAAAATATCCTCTCCTGTTGTCCTGGTTTCCAGTGGTTTGCAGAAGAGGATGTCTCTCATTTTGTCTGTCATAGTTTAAGTGTACCTATGATGGAAATTACAGGCCTCTCTCATCTTTTTAAGTGGGAGAACTTGCACAATTGGTGGCTGACTAAATACTTTTTTTGCCCCACTGTACATGTATTGTAGCTGACAAAGTAGTCTGAGCATGAGTAATAATCCATACAGTATATTTAGGTTGTGTTCCAAGTGGCAACTGACCAATTCCCTATACATAGTGCACAACATTTTAATGGAGCCCATGGGCCCTGGTCAACAGTAGTGCATTATATAAGGAATAGGGTGCCATATGGGGGCCAATTTGTCAGAACATTTAACCCAGATCAAAGAAGTATGTTTTGTTAAATTCTGTAGCTTCCTTCCAGATTTGTATAGGTTCCAACTGGCTCAACTGGTAAGTTGACAAAAAATGTATGGACTCAATATAGTCTTTTTGGATAAAAATGTCTGCTGAGTGGCATATTGGGACGAATCCATAAAGGGACAAGTTCAAGTCCCAAGTCCAAGTCTCATTTTACGTCACATCCCATAAAAGTCCATGCATGACTAAGGGGGAAATATTACTTAAAGACATGCTCTGGAAATTTAGCGACAACTATTTTTTAAACTTGAGCTGAATGTGTCAATGTGTAGTTCATACATGCATAATCTATGAGCAGAATTACTGTTTTACCTCAATTAGCCACAAAATCCCTCATTTAAAAGCGACTGTTTACTGGAAGCTGTGCGGAACCATTTTCCCTACATTTCCTCCCACACGGACCAGCCCACTAAGCAATTAGAGTTCCAGCCAATTAGATTCAGAAACTCGCCATTTAAGTGACAGGTAGCAAGATGCACAATGACGTGGTGCACATAATGTATGCACGCTGTAAGTCAATTTTTTTATGAAAAACGTCTACTAAATAGGGCCACTTTTGGCTCGTGAGCGCTACTTTCAGAACTACTGGCTAAAAAGTATACAAAGTACCAGAGAATCTCTTTATCCCCAGCCATCTCACGCCCCGGATTGGATTCATAGTTCCGCTTCTCCCATAACTATTTGCTATGCAAATGCTCAGCTCGAATTAGCATTGCGGCTAAGTGCGACATGTTTTGCTATGGGGAAATGCTAACTGTTCCCCGTCTTAGTAATACGTGTCTTTGGTAATTCTCACCCTGCATGGACTCATAGTTCTGCCTCTCCCAGTTGAGCTCCTCCTGCAGCTGGTGGATCTGCTGTCTGCAGTCCTGGATCTCAAGCACCTTGAGCACAAGCAGGTCCACGTCTCTGGTAGGGGGCGCTGCAGCCATGGAATCCTGGGCTGGGGGTTGAGAGAAGCGGGCTAGGGCCGGGAACTGGGTAGACTGTGGATGGGGGAGACAAAGTATTAGAGGTGTGTCTGGTGGTGGGGGCAGGGCCCATGGGGTCCTGGGCTGGGTTGGGGCCAGGGGGAAGTGGAGTGAGGGGATTTGGGTAAACTATGGAGGAGGGGGGCGGACTGGTATTACCTATTATGCCCACATATTAAACATTCAAATGTTTTAAAAGTCAAATGTAAAAAAGTAAACATTTTTACACGCAGCTTTCTTATCATGTTAACAATCCAAAACATATTTTGTGTTGGAAGTGAACTTTTGTGGTTTCTGTGGTCCTCCTTTGTGCCACAAGACTGTGTTGGCACGCTGAGCTAAAGGCTCTGTTACACTTACCGCCTGACTGAGCAGCTCTCTCTCCTTCCTCAGGACATCTCTGACTGTGAGTACCAGCTGGAAAGGTTGGGAGCGGAACATATTCTGGAAGACAGAACACCAGACCATATCCACATAGTCAGGTCAGTTGATTCAATATAAGATGACTGAGGACAACATGACTTATTACTGAGGACAACATGTTCCCTCTGAGTACTGAGAACTGTTAGACTGGTCCCAGATCTGTTTGTGCTATCTTGCTAACTCCATGTATGACAATTCCATAAGGACTTGGCAAGAGAGTAGAAACAGACTGGCACCTAGGCTACTGAGCTGTATGTTTTCAAACCTGTATTTTCAGTTTCTCTTCTTCTACAGTTTCTCTCTCTACACACACCACAGTGTGTGTGTGTGTGTGTGTGTGTGTGTGTGTGTGTGTGTGTGTGTGTGTGTGTGTGTGTGTGTGTGTGTGTGTGTGTGTGTGTGTGTGTGTGTGTTTGTGTGTGTGTGTGTGTGTGTGTGTGTGTGTGTGTGTGTGTGTGTGTGTGTGTGTGTGTGTGTGTGTGTGTGTGTGTGTGTGTGTGTGTGGACTTGACCAGAATGTCCTGACAAAATAGGAAAACAAGAACAATACTGAAAAGTAAATATGCTCTTTTAGGTTTAAGGTTTAGGGTCAAATGCCCACACCAGTAGAAATCCACTATTTAGAGCTGAAAGACGATGGCCGAAGATTACCCATAATGTTGCCAACAATTGAAGTCAACTTAGGTATCGTTTTAGTTCAAGTGTGATATACACTGTGTACAAAACATTAGGAACACCTGCTCTTTCCATGACATAGACATAGACTGACCAGGTGAATCCAGGCAAAAACTATGATCCCTTATTCATGTCACTTGTTAAATCCACTTTAATAAATGTAGATGAAGGGGAGAAGACAGGTTAAAGAATGATTTTTAAGCCTTGAGACAGAGTTTCCCATGCGGGTCAAAAATGGACCACCACCCAAAGGACATCGAGATAACTTGACACAACTGTGGGACGCATAGGCGTCAACATGGGCCAGCATCCCCGTGGAACGCTTTCGACACCTTGCAGAGTCCATGCCCTGAAGAATTGAGGCTGTTCTGAGGGCAAATATTAGGAAGGTGTTCCTAATGTTTTGTACACTCAGTGTATTAGGGCTTGAAGTGACAAATCCGAAATGCCCACTTTATACAAAACCATGAGGTAGATTAGGTTAGCAAGATAGTTAGCTAGCGAGCTACATAAGGTTAGCATGCTAGCTAGCAACACTGACAGCTGTCAGTGGCCTATTTGTTGATGTTTATTAGCTCCATGTAGAGATTCCCAAACAAATTTGTGAATATGTATAAATAGCCTTCATCCGCTGGTGTAACCTAAACATTAATTTCCTCTCTAGGACAGGAAATTGCTTAGATATAGTGTCATCAACTTCCTCAGGGAGGGTCCCTCTAGGTTAGGGTTAGGTTTATCCCCACCACCTTCTTCAAAACTGTTTAGAATTGAATATCTGAAGAAGTGCAAGCTATTGTTAATCACTCCCTGTTCACAGTCACTTTCCCCACTACAGTAAAAACTACTATGTGTCTGAAGAAAAGTAATCTAGATTCTTCAGCTGTTATACATTTTCGGACACTCTCCAACCTTCTATTCTTAAGTACATTTCTGGAGAAATAGATTTGTAAACAGCTAAATGATTTTTTTAAGCGCTAGCTGTATTTTTGAAAAAGTCAGATCTGTTTTTTTGTGCCCACCACAGCACAGACAGCCTTAGTTAAAGTGGTTAATTATCTTAGAGCCAACACAGATGACAAACAGCTCTCTTGTACTCTTGGATTTAAGTGCTGCATTCGACACTGTTGACCATGATGTCCTTCTGGACTGAATGGAGAGGTGGGTTGGTCTCTCCGATCCAGCTCTAAATTTTGTTCAGGGCCTAAAGTATTTAACTGGTCAAGAGTTTGTTACCCTTGGTTTGTTACCACAAGGTTCGATTTTGGGTCCGTTACTGTTCAGTTTATAAATGTTACACCTTGGCAGCGTTACCAGAAAGCACAGCATTGATTTTCACTGCAGAGAAAAAACTCTGCTTTACATTTATGTGTCATTTATTTTAGCTCCACGGATAAGTCGCTTTGGATAAAAGCGTCTGCTAAATGGCATATATTATTATTATAAGACTGTATTGATTTACAGTTTTTCTTTTTCTTTGTCCAAACAGAATGGACTTGTTCAAAACAATTAACAAACTTACACCAAATCAATTACCTCCATCAAAACATACAAATATAGAAATGACTTACAATTTTGCGAAAAAGAATACTGTTGTGCTCATTATGTTATGATGGAGATCAAGTTGAACCCAGTTTCATTAAAAGTGACTGTAAATATTTGGATGGCTCACAACTTCCTCCAGCTAAATCAAGATAAGACTGAGATTCTTATTGTTGGACAGAAAGAGAATCTGTCCACACATTTTAATTTCCCGGGCAATAAAAATAAAACACTCAGTAAAAAATGTTGGGGTTCGGGAAAATAGGATTTTGAATGCAAATCCATTTTTACAAGTGTGTGTGTGTATGTGTGTGTTTGGTGGAGAGGATAAGTGTGTGTGTATCTACTGTACCATGTTCCTGGAGATACGCTGCAGCCTCATCCTCTCCACCACATTGGAGTTCTGCCCGGCTAGATTCTGTAGGCAGGATATGATCTGATCGAGCAGGGTCAGAGCCTGGGGCTCCTGGTCTACCTTCTCTGGTTCAAAGTCCTCCCTGGGGAGGGAAGAAAGAAAGCGAGAGGGAGGTGTGTTTAGGGTGTGTTTGTATCCACTTTCCCACTTTTATTTGTCAAAATTCAGACTGTATGTATGCTTTATGTGTGCGTCATACCATCTCTGCTCCTCGATCCAGTTGGCCAGGTAGCACCTGACGTCCATGGGAAAGGAGGGGGAGTAGAGCTCGTTGAGGATCTGTGTGGCCAGATAGGGGATCAGCTGTTTCATCTGCGTCCACTGTGCCATGGTGAAGCAGAGCTGGAAGAGACAGGAATAAAGGCCATTGAATGATGTAATATATCCATAAACATACAGGCTGCATCACAAATAGCACCCTATTCCCTATATAGTGCACAATTTTTTACCAAACCCTTTGGCTCAATTCATTCAAAGCCACATTGCTGTGTTATTAACAGTTAATGTGGCAGCTAATGAAGCTTTGATTGAATTCCATCTTAAACCAAAGGGAATAGGGAATATTTGAGATAAATCTGTGAATATAAATCCATCATAAAGAGGTCATTTTTTTTTTAGAGATTGACACGAGGTCAATGTAGGGTCAATGCATCAATACAAACACCAAAACACCAGAGGGGTACACTACAAAGCAGGATCAGAATCGCGGATGTACTCTTTACATTTTTTTTTGAAAGATAAGCTTGAAATGGACATGGTCGAATTGATTTAACAAAAAAAATATATATATATACTGTATATCTAAGTTTAGCTATAGTTATTTCTTGTTGCTTATCAAAGTTAGCTGGCCAACTCCTCGATTCTGCTTTGTAGTATAACCCCTCAGAACAGTCACTGGGTTTACAGTCACTTCCAGACATGTCAGTTATTATCCTAACTCAGTAATAAAATAACATACAGTAAGTCCCCAACAGGACAGTGGAGGGACTGAGACAAGTAAAATGTTTCATCATTGTCCATCTAGTGTTATGTTAATAACGCAATGCCATCACCCCTCAACAGATTAAAGCAACAAAAAAGTTGCTGTGAGAACGACAGAAGAAATGCGGTGCAAATGCAAGACATGCCGGAGCAGACAATACATGGCAGTAGGATAAACAGTACAGAACAAGACAGGACAGTCGTGAGACTGATCCCCAATCTATTTCGGTCTGAGTGTTCTAAATCTGAAACACATGGAGGAGAGGCTAGCACAAGACATGAAGGCAGTAAAAGTCTGTGAGTAAAGTGAGGATATAGAGAGGGTCAAGTCCGCAACAAGACAATATAATGCCCGACCCCCCAATCTATCTGGTTCTGGGTGTTCTGAAATCTGTTTTGGGGAGGACAGGAGAGGCTAGCACTTCCTGTGTTGTTTGGCCCACAGGTGTAGCTATACTAGAGCCAAGAGATGACAATACAGAAATTACGGTATTGTGTTTGTGTTGTTACACATAGCTGAATATTGTCACATCTTAATTGTGTAACATGGGGTGAAAAGCACCAATACTGTATCTGATACTGTAGAACTGGGACGATAAACTGAAAATGATCAACACTGACCATACGGATCACTTATCACAAGCATTTTGACGATAATGTTCATTACGATAAGTAGCCTATACTAGAGAAATGTGAGGTTTGAAATTAAATATATTTCTCAAACGGTTCTACAGCTGCAACATCGAGAGCATCCTGACTGGTTGCATTACTGCCTGGTTCAGCAATTGCTCGGCCTCTGACCGCAAGGCACTACAGAGGGTAGTGCGTACGGCCCAGTACATCACTGGGGCTAAGCTGCCTGCCATTCAGGACCTCTACACCAGGCGGTGTAGGAGAAAGGCCCTAAAAATTGTCAAAGACTCCAGCCACCCCAGTCATAGACTGTTCTCTCTACTACCGCATGGCAAGCGGTACCGGAGTGCCAAGTCTAGGACAAAAAGGCTCCTCAACAGTTTTTACCCCCAAGCCATAAGACTCCTGAACAGGTAATCAAATGGCTAACTGGTCTATCTGCATAGTGTCCCCCCACCTGCCAACCCCTCTTTTACACTACTGCTGCTCTCTGTTCATCATATATGCATATGTCACTTTAACCATGTCTACATGTATATACTACCTCAATCAGCCTGACTAACCGGTGTCTGTATGTAGCCTCACTACTTGTATAGCCTCGCTACTGTATATAACCTGTCTTTTTACTGTTGTTTTATTTCTTTACTTACCTATTGTTCATCTAACACCCTTTTTGCGCTATTGGTTAGAGCCTGTAAATAAGCATTTCACTGTAATTTCACTGATGTATTCGGCGCATGTGACAAATAAACTTTGATTTGATTTGATGTGTGATTGTTAATGGGGCAATTGATGGCTACAACCATCAAACTAGTAGTGGTAGTTTAAAGGATAATAAAATAAAAAACTGTGGTGCACATTAATGTTATAAACGTATTTCTCTATTTTATCGTTAATCAATTCAGGAAAGTTATTGCATCATGGATTTTTGCCGATAGCGCCCAGCCCTATGACTAGGACCCAGTTTAGTGGCGCTACAACACTTTCACTTCTTCCTCTTCTCTACAGTATATGGCTGTGTGACCTACATCCAAAATGGACCCCTATTCCCTACATAATGCACTACTTTTGACCAGAGCCCATCAAAAGTCGTGCACAATGTAGGGAATAGGGTGCAATTTGGTACGTAGCCTATTGCACCATTTGGGAAGCAACCTATGGCTAGCCCCATGGTTTCCTGTTTCTCTCTAACTGTACTGTACTGTCAGTTGGCATGTTTGAAGTGCAGAATTCCTAATCTTGGTCACATACTGTGATTAGTAGTTATTTGGAGTGCAGGACCCGTATTCACAGAAAGTCTCAGAGTATTCATATAATTGTATTCATTATGATCTAAAAGGGAAATAGGATCGTATATCAGCCCTCCTACTTTAAAACTCTTTGTGAATTCGAGCCCAGACTGCAATGTAGTTAATCTTAAACACACACTTTGACAATGATCAATCACCAGCTATTCTAGTCAAAGAGCTCTTCTTTAGTTAAAACATTTCCTGGCTCCCAAATGGCACCCTATTACCTTTAAAGTGCACAACTTCTGACCAGGGCCCATATGGAATAGGGTGTCATTTGAATAGGGTGCTGCCCCTCCCACATACTTTTGTATATACTGTACCAGTCGAAAGTTTGGAAAACTCAGTCGGTGTCTCAACTTGCTGTTGAGAATTAGAACAATAGAACACACCAGGTGCAATTAAAACATCTGGTTGTGCATCAGTAGTCATTCAATTAGCCCATGTCAGCTAACACTTTTTAGATTGGCAAGTTAGTCTAGCGGCCAGCTATCTAAACTTGAAGTAAGCATGGTCAAATTACCGACCAGGGTGGTCAGGGCCCACTGATCATCAGTTATCATATTAAAAACTGCAAACATTTTCCTCCATCCTATGGCAAAATGTGCAGAATTGCAAGAAATTAACTTTAAAACGGTTCTGATTTTCTTGTGGGCCCCACCCCCATCAAAGTTGTCAATCCCTTCTCTAGAGGAGGTCAAAGGTTTGAGAGATATTGATTAGTACCAACTACCCAGTGGGCAAAACTGGTTTAAATGTATTTTTTATTTTTATTTTTTTATTTTTAATTTCACCTTTATTTAACCAGGTAGGCTAGTTGAGAACAAGTTCTCATTTGCAACTGCGACCTGGCCAAGATAAAGCATAGCAGTGTGAACAGACAGAGTTACACATGGAGTAAACAATTAACAAGTCAATAACACAGTAGAATTTTTTTTGTTTTTTAAAGAGTCTATATACAATGTGTGCAAAAGGCATGAGGAGGTAGGAGAATAATTACAATTTTGCAGATTAACACTGGAGTGATAAATGATCAGATGGTCATGTACAGGTAGAGATATTGGTGTGCAAAAGAGCAGAAAAGTAAATAAATAAAAACAGTATGGGGATGAGGTAGGTAAAAATGGGTGGGCTATTTACCGATACACTATGTACAGCTGCAGCGATCGGTTAGCTGCTCAGATAACAGATGTTTGAAGTTGGTGAGGGAGATAAAAGTCTCCAACTTCAGCGATTTTTGCAATTCGTTCCAGTCACAGGCAGCAGAGAACTGGAACGAAAGGCGGCCAAATGAGGTGTTGGCTTTAGGGATGATCAGTGAGATACACCTGCTGGAGCGCATGCTACGGGTGGGTGTTGCCATCGTGACCAGTGAACTGAGATAAGGCGGAGCTTTACCTAGCATGGACTTGTAGATGACCTGGAGCCAGTGGGTCTGACGACGAATATGTAGCGAGGGCCAGTCGACTAGAGCATACAGGTCGCAGTGGTGGGTGGTATAAGGTGCTTTAGTGACAAAACGGATGGCACTGTGATAAACTGCATCCAGTTTGCTGAGTAGAGTGTTGGAAGCAATTTTGTAGATAACATTGCCGAAGTCGAGGATCGGTAGGATAGTCAGTTTTACTAGGATAAGTTTGGCGGCGTGAGTGAAGGAGGCTTTGTTGCGGAATAGAAAGCCGACTCTAGATTTGGTTTTCGATTGGAGATGTTTGATATGAGTCTGTAAGGAGAGTTTACAGTCTAGTAAAGTATAGCCAGACACCTTGTCTAGCCAGACACCTAGGTACTTATAGATGTCCACATATTCAAGGTCGGAACCATCCAGGGTGTTGTTACAAACAGAAACCTGCTGTAATGGCGTCTTTTCAGCCAATTTTGCCTGTTGTACAGCTGAAGTCGGAAGTTTACATAGACCTTAGCCAAATACATTTACAGTTCCTGCCATTTAATCCTAGTAAAAAGTTCCTGTCTTAGGTCAGTTAGGATCACCACTTTATTTTAAGAATGTGAAATGTCAGAATAATAGTAGAGAGAGTGATTTATTATAGCTTTTATTTCTTTCATCACATTCCCAGTGGGTCAGAAGTTTACATACACTCAATTATTGCCATTAAATTGTTTAACTTGGGACAAACTTTTCTGGTAGCCTTCCACAACCTTCCCACAATAAGTTGGGTGAATTTTGGCCCATTCCTCTTGACAGAGCTGGTGAAACTGGGTCAGGTTTGAAGGCCTCCTTGCTCACACACGCTTTTTCAGTTCTGCCCAGAGATTTTCTATAGCATTGAGGTCAGTGTTTTGTTATGGCCATTCCAATACCTTGACTTTGTTGTTCTTAAGCCATTTTGCCACAACTTTGGAAGTATGCTTGGGGTCATTGTCCATTTGGAAGACCCATTTGCGACCAAGCTTAACTTCCGGTCTGATCCACATAATTTTATTTCCTCATGATGCCACCTATTTTGTGAAGTGTACCAGCCCCTCCTGCAGAAAAGCACCCCCACAACATGATGCTGACACCCCCGTGCTTCACGGTTGGGATGGTGTTCCTCGGCTTGCAAACCTCCCCCTTTTTCCTCCAAACATAACAATGGTCATTATGGCCAGTTTTATTTTTGTTTCATCAGACCAGAGGACATTTCTCCAAAAAGCACAATCTTTGTGCAGTTGCAAACCATCGGCTAGCTTTTTTATGGCGGTTTTGGAGCAGTGGCTTCTTCTTTGCTGAGCGTCCTTTCAGGTTATGTCAATATAGGACTCGTTTACTGTGGATATAGATACTTTGTACCTGTTTCCTCCAGCATCTTCACAAGGTCCTTTGCTGTTGTTCTGGGATTGATTTGCACTTGATTTGCACCAAAGTACGTTCATCTCTAGGAGACCTCATCCTTCCTGAGCAGTATGACGGCTGCGTGGTCCCATGGTGTTTACACTTGCAAACTATTGTTTGTACAGATGAACGTGGTACCTTCAGGCATTTGGAAATTGTTCCCAAGGATGAACCTGACTTGTGGAGGTCTACAATTTTTTCTGAGGTCTTGGCTGATTTCTTTTGATTTTCCCATGATGTTAAGCAAGAGGCACTGAGTTTGAAGGTAGGCCTTGAAATACACCCACAGGTACACCTCCAATTTACTCAAATTATGTCAATTAGCCTATCAGAAGCTGCTAAAGACATTACATCATTTTCTGGAATTTTCCAAGCTGTGTAAAAGCACAGTCAACTTAGTGTATGTAAACTTCTGACCCTGTGGAATTGTGATCCAGTGTAATAAGTGAAATAATCTGTCTGTAAATAATTATTGTAACAATTACTTGTGTCATGCACAAAGTAGATGTCCTAACCGACTTGCCAAAACTATAGTTTGTTCACAAGAAATTTGTGGAGTGGTTGAAAAACAAGTTTTAATGATTCCAATCTAAGTTTATGTAAACTTCCGACTTCAACTGTATATTGGGCCTCTAAGGCAGCAGCCTCTGTAACTAGATGAATGCTGGTTTGTTTAGTATAGCTTAACCAAAACATTTGGCATAAGAACGTATGCTACTCAAAGCATTTGAGCACGTGGATCTGATAAACAGAGAGCTTAGATCTCTTCGTGGCCATATAATAGAATAGGATGGACATTTGTCTACGTCATCACCATACATAAATTATTAAAAAACATCAGACTAATCCAAACATACCTTTTTACTGCGCTTTCTGAGTCACTGACCAGTGTTAAGACAAGGACTCTTCTGAAGACTTTAGGAAAAGGCAGCAGCACAAAGGCAGCTCTATGAGGACACTCTCATCCTGTCCAGTGTTCGTGGGAACCTCCTGCTCATCACTCCTAGAGTTAGAACATGTTATGTAGGTGTCACTCCAAAATATTACAGTACACAATACAGATTTAAAAAGCACATTGTGGACACTGTAAGGCAATCATAGTACATCATGTCACTGGTATCACCTATCATACATTAGATTACCTATACACCATTGGTATCCTATGAAATAAACAGTTACTTCTCAGTTAACAGGCAAACAATAAAAGCCTGATAAGATATGTGAATGACAAACTATTAAATCATTTCATGTCAATTTGACCAGAACTTGATACAGGTTGAAATTGATGTAAGGATTTGAGATGAGGGAATGTTGAGTTTAGCAAGAACTTTCTGGGATTACATAATTATTCAGATATCCTAATTAACTTCTCAAACCACAAACAGCTTAAATAGACACACACACACACACACGCCACCGCGCACATGAGCAAGTGCACACACACACAATGCATGCATGAGCACATACACACGCACACACATACACACACACATACACTGCTGGATTACTGTTGTGTTATGATGGGAGACAGAGCTTTAATACAGGTTTTCTTTATCACTTTGGTGTCATTTTCACAAGTATGTGCTACAACTCTAAGCACAAAAATCTGAACAGATCATCGAAATGGCTCATGTTTCAAAACACTAAGCACATTTGCAATTGACTGAAGACAACAAACAAATACAAACTATATACACTACCATTTAAAAGTTTGGGGTCACTTAGAAATGTCCTTGTTTTTGAAAGAAAAGCACATTTTTTGTCCATTAAAATAACATAAACTCTGGGATGCTGGCCTTCTATGCAGAGTTGCAAAGAAAAAGCCATGTCACAGACTGGCCAATAAAAAGAAAAGATTAAGATGGGCAAAATAACACAGACACCGAACAGAGGAACTAGAAGGCCAGCATCCCAGAGTCGCCTCTTCACTGTTAATGTTGAGACTGGTGTTTTGTGGGTACTATTTAATGAAGCTGCCAGTTGAGGACTTGTGAAGCATCTGTTTCTCAAACTAGACACGCTTAATGTACCTCTCCTCTTGCTCAGTTGTGCACCAGGGCCTCCCAATCCTCTTTCTATTCTGGTTAGAGCCATGTTTGCGCTGTTCTGTGAAGGGAGTAGTACACAGCGCTGTGCGAGATCTTCAGTTTCTTGGCAATCTCTTGCATGGAATAGCCTTCATTTCTCAGAACGAGAACAGACGGACGCGTTTCAAAAGAAAGGTCTTAGTTTCTGGCCATTTTGAGCCTGTAAATCGAACACACAAACGCTGATGCTTCAGATACTCAACTGGTCTAAATAAGGCCCGTTTTATTGCCCTTTAATCAGCACAACAGTTTTCAGCTGTGCTATCATAATTAAAAAAGTGCTTTCTAATTATCAATTAGCCTTTTAAAATGATAAACTTGGATTAGCTAACACAACATGCCATTGGAACACAGGAGTGATGGTTGCTGTTAATGGGCCTCCGTAAGCCTATGTAGATATTCCATAAAAAAATCTGCTGTTTCCAGCTACAATAGTCATTTACAACATGAACAATGTCTACACTGTATTTCTGATCAATTTGATGTTATTTTAAAAGACCAAAAATGTATGTTCTCTTTCAAAAACAAGGACATTTCTAAGTGACCCCAAACTTTTGAACTGTAGTGTACATAAGTGTTATCAGTTTAGAGTTGAAACCGTTTAAAATGCAGGCCCCTATCCCACCCCTCTGGAAATGTCTTTCTCAAATCTAAGGATCCAAATCACATTCTGTGCATGTGTTATAAACACACACGTTTCTCACGTTTCTCTCTTTACTCACCCTCTTCTGAACCCTCAACCAATTTGGTCGATAGGATGATGTAGCCTATCTCTCTGCCTCAAATTTCAGAACAGCTGCGATTTGAACGAAGGTTCCAAAAAGTGCAAATGTAAAGTATTCAGACCACTTGACTTTTTCAAAACATTTCTACATTACAGCCTTGTTCTGAAACGGATTCAATTATTTTATCAATCTACACACAATAACCCATAATGAGAAAGCAAAAACAGTTTTTTAGAAATGTATTAAAAATAAAAAACAGAAATACCCTATTTACATAAGTATTCAGACCTGTTACTATTAGAATCGAAATTGAGCTCAGGTGCATCCTGTTTCCATTGATCATCCTTGAGATGTTTCACAACTTGATTGCGGTACACCTGTGATAAATTCAATTGATTGGACATGATTTGGAAAGGCTCACACCTGTCTATATAAGGTCCCACAGTTGACAGTGCAGGTCAGAGCAAAAACCAAGCCATGAAGTCAAAGGAATTGTCCGTAGAGCTCCGAGACACGATTGTGTCGATGAACAGATCTGGGAAAGGGTACCAAAACATTTTTTCAGCATTGAAAGTCCCCAAGAACACAGCAGCCTCCATCATTCTAAAATGGATGAAGTTTGGAACCACCAAGACTCTTCCTAGAGCTGGCCGCCCGGCTAAACTGAGCAATCGCCCGGTCAAACTGAGCAATCAGGCATTTATGGTAGAGTGGCCAGACAGAAGCCACTCCTCAATAAAAGGCACGACAGCCCGCTTGGAGTTTGCCAAAAGGCACCTACAGGACTCAAGCTTCTCTGGTCTGATGAAACCAAGATTGAACTCTTTGGCCTGAATGCCAAGCGTCACAGTGACGTGGTAAGGTCGGACCCAGGTGCAGAGAAGAGACCAGACGAGGAATCAGTGGTTAAGGATAAACATGTTACTTTACTGAGAAAAAGTAGCCACAGGATCACAGTACACTTGAGAAAAAACCCCACTAAGTCTTCAAAACCTCACTCAGGAAACAAACACACACGGTAAACATTTCAAGCTTCTGCAAAGGACAACAGAAAACATACCTCTTTTAACAGAGAAACCATAATGAGTAAATTGGACACACCTGAGTGTGTAATGTCTCTAGGACGGTCTCCGCCCACTGGTGACAGGTGGAACCATGACAGTCATGTCTGGCGGAAACCTGGCACCATCCCTACGGTGAAGCATGGTGGTGGCAGCATCATGCTGTGGGGATGTTTTTCAGTGGCAGGGAGACTGGGAGACTAGTCAGGATCGAGGGAAAGACGAACGGAGCAAAGTACAAAGAGATCCTTGATGAAAACCTGCTACAGAGCTCTCAGGACTTTAGACTGGGGCAAAGGTTCACCTTCCAACAGGACATTGATCTTAAGCACAAAGCCAAGACAACACAGGAGTGGCTTCGGGACAAGTCTCTGAATGTCCTTGAGTGGCCCAGCCAGAGCTCAGACTTGAACTCGATCAAACATCTCTGGTGAGACCTGTGCAGCAACGGTCCCCATCCAACCTGACAGAGCTTTAGAGGATATGCAGCGAAGACTGGGAGAGACTCCCCAAATACAGCAGTGCTAAACTTGTAGCGTTATACCCCCCAAAAACTCAAGGCTGTAATCAGTGGCGGTTCTAGCTTGTATGGCTCCCTGGGCATCCCCCCCATGTCACCTATACCTAAATCTGAATACTTATGTAAATGTCAATGGGTCTGAATGCTTTCTGAATGCACTGTGTAGCCAGCAGTTTGCCTCCTGTTTAGCCAATGTTCGCAATGTTGATGAAAAAATAACAGTAAATCGCTATTGACTGACTGTCTGTGTCTTGCTTGTTTGATATGCTGTGTAGGCTACATATAGCTTGCCTAAATAGCTGCATGTCACTCCCCTCCAGAAAAATAACATTAAATTACTTTTCAACCTTTAAGAAAAATATAGTTTACTTAACTAAAGTTACAGTTCGATACTTCCAAACAACCTCGTGAAAAAATATAATATCTAAATCTGAAATGTCATAGGCTACAAATGGCAAGAACAGATCACTCTGTAGTCAAATGGTAACAGAATGTGTGATTTAGCCTATTAAAGAAAAAAAAGTGAGATTCGGCACACAAAAAGTGTTTCTTGTCAGAATTAGGCTGGTCTGATGCCATAAAAGAAGGACATTCTTGCCTACTTTACCCATATGTCATTTTATTTTTGAAAGAAAAGTTGTGTGTAAGTCCACTAGTTAGCCTCACCACTACATGGCAAAAAAAAGTAATCAACTACATAAAACACTACCAAGATTTGAATGTACACTACCGTTCAAAAGTTTGGGGTCACTTAGGCATAGTTGCAAAGAAAAAGCCATATCTCAGACTGGCCAATAAAAAGATTAAGATGGGCAAAAGAAGGCCAGCATCCTGGAGGCGCCTCTTCACTGATGACGTTGAGACTGGTGTTTGCGGGTTCTATTTAATGAAGCTGCCAGTTGAGGACTTGCTGTTTCTCAAACTAGTCACTCTAATGTACTTGTCCACTTGCTCAGTTGTGCATCAGGGCCTCCCAATCCTCTTTCTATTCTGGTTAGAGACAGTTTGCTCTGTTCTGTGAAGGGAGTAGTACACAGCGTTGTATGAAATCTTCAGCTTCTTGGCAATTTAAGAATGTGTTCTTAACTGACTTGCCTGGTTAAATAAAGGTAAAATTAAAACGATTTTTTTTTTAAATTCTCACATGGAATAGCCTACATTTCTCAGAACAAAAATAGACTGACGAGTTTCAAAAGAAATTACTTGTTTCTGGCCATTTTGAGCCTGTAATCGAACCTAGAAATGCTGATGCTCCAGATACTCAACTATTCTAAAGAAGGACAGTTTTATTGCTTCTTTAATCAGCTCAACAGTTTTCAGTTGTGCTAACATAATTGCAAAATGATTTTCTAATGATCAATTAGCCTTTTTAAAATAAGATTAGCTAACGCAAAGTGCAATTGGAACACTGGAGTGATGGTTGCTGATAATGGGCCTCTGTACGCCTATGTAGATGTTCCATAAATAATCTGCCGTTTCCAGCTACAATAGTAATTTACAACATTAACAATGTCTACACTGTATTTCTGATCAATTTGATGTTATTTTAATGGACAATAAATGTGCTTGTCTTTCAAAAACAAGGACATTTCTAAGTGACCCCAAACTTTTAAACAGTATTTGTGTTTATAGTTGGAACTACCACCAAGCTACTGCAAAATTAAAAGTTATATAAATTACTAGTTGAACTGCATGTAGTTCACTACTCCCCAATCCCCAACACTGGAATTAGGCTAGTGAATCATGCATGTGCAGAAATCTCTGTGTTTTTACCAACGGCAAATCCAGAACCTGATAAATGTGCCAAAGTGATTTTAGAACACTGTCATGTGACCTCCCACTGCTGGATAAAACATAGTTAGCTATGTCTGAACCTGCACCAAGCATTATTGCTCAATGAGTATGTGTGCAATGTCCTCGAGTTCTTGGATTTCTAAGCAAAGGATCTGTGATAGGACGATGACTGAAAGGCAAATTTAAGTTCCCAGAAACTTCTAAATCTGGACCTAGGCCTAACAATGATACAACAAGGTTGTTTCTCCTTATCAACCATTTTTGGTGTATCCCTGAGGTAGCCCAACTGTCAATGGTGTATAAGTCAGGTATGGCATTGAAGTATGCATGCAACACACAAGGTTTACAAAGATACTGTACATACCAGTTGGGGTACTATCACTCAAATTGGTCTCATATTGGAAACTTTGGTCCAAAACATATCACTTTGTCAAACTGAAAATGGCTAATATGTGACATCCCCCTTCATTCCAGACAGCAACCCAAAGAGTAGTACGTGTAAACCTACATTCTAACAAATGGTTCCTTCAGTCTAAACATGTCCTTCCTGTTCATCATGTTAAGTTTGTCTACCGCAAATGTTAAGCTTGCACTTTTAATATTTTATTATAAAATTATTGACATTGTTATTTATGTACTGTATCCGAGTGGTAACTATCCCAACATTGGGATATGCATAGGTTCTTATTAATGTATTAATATAAGCCATTCAGCAGATGCTTTTCTCCAAAGCAATTTACAGTCATGCGTTCATATCAGAATGGTATCAAACCCAGAATGAATGGTGGATTGGTCACTGTGGGTGACAATCCAGCACTTGTGGAAAGAGGAAATTAGGAATAAATGTATAATTATTTAACTACAAGTAGATGTGAAGTGAAATAGCTGTAAGTAGCAGTGGAAGTATTATTTGTCTGTTAAGTTGACTTCAATTAGGATAGCAGGGTTGTGTTTGAGACCACTTAAAGCGAGAATGATTCAAGATCAAGACCGGGGCGAATCGAGAATGAGTCAAGACCAAGACCGGAGGGGGTGAGACCGACTCAAGACCAATACCGGGAGGGGGGCGAGAGGTTCGAGACAGAGTCAAGACAGAGACCAGAAAAATGTGAATCCAATGCAAGACCATGACTGTAATTTTGTCAAATCATCAACATAATAAAAGTTCAAAATGTCCAATATTTCTGTATTCATATTTCAGAAGAACAGACTGTATGGACATTTATTCTTTACACATTCAGAATGGCGAAGAAAATGCATGCCGAGTGCAAATAGAGCCACTCTACACATTTGTACTAACCCAAAGACAGTGGGGAACAATGAGGGCCATCTATGCTTTCAGAGAAAGGCTAAGGATTTATAAAATAATTATTATTATATTATTCTTTTCAATTATGTTCTGATTCAATCTTTTCAGTTTTTGTTAGAAAAGAAATGGTTAGCAAAAAGATCCAATCAGGATTTTTCTTTGGTGGTCTCAGCTAGCTAAGTCTGTCATTGGCTAGGCCATCAGAAGCTTGATTGAAGGCATCTGCCATTCAACTGTATTAGTCCCACATTTTGGAGTGACAGTGGAATCAACCAATTACATTGACTTGTAATGGGTGGGACCGTTTTTACGAAAACATGGAAACTTCTGCCTTTTCGAAGGCCAAAGGGTCACTGTGCAATAGCTAGCAGTAGTTTTCCCACGGTCTAGCTAGCTAGCTTTTGTTGTAAGCTAGTTTGCAGCAGCTGCACCAGGTGTTATGGAAGAGGACGTTGTTGCTAATTTGTGAGCTTCTCCCTTTTCAAAAATAACTTTCAACAAGAAGTTTCAAATTATCATCATGTGGTGAGTGGAACTGTGTTAATTATTGCAACAATGCTGTTGTTAGCCATCACTTTGAAAATAACTTGTGTGTGAAACATTGTTGCATTTAAACTTTACATCACCTTTGGTGCACAACGTGAAATGTTTTTTGCAATGGGAAGTAATAGTTGTAAATTTAGATAGGCTAAGAATTTCCCAAATGGTTGTGTTTTTGTATTCTTATGATTGGGACCTACTGGCTTATTATCTCAGACTGATAGGACTGCTGTCTTTCCATTGGCCCTATGCAGTAGTGTAGTGGTGCCTGGAGTGTGAAAAATCCTAGATTTTCCTCTAGATGTTTCAGATTTTCACTGTCGAAATCACACTTTTTAAAATAAAATACAAAGAATGACAGAAATGTGATGTTCTAAGTCCACAACAACGCTTAAACCACATCATGAGACCATTTTTGAGGTCTTGGAAAAATTGAAAAATATATTTTTGGAGTGTGTAGTTGCCCTTTAATTCTTTCCTACCTACCAGCTACTGATGTCATTATTCTGTGAGCTGCTCCATGTGACAACCAGCTGAATGCTCTTGCTGCCTGCAGATTATATTCTGCTGAAACTAGGCTATGTGTGCTGCACGGATGTGAATATATTTCACATGCTTTGCAATTGGGTAGGTTACTTCGTGCATAATTTCTCTATTGTACTACATAATGAATAAGTCGTATACCTCCACTAAACTACTTTGATATGTAACAGAAGGGATTAAGAAGTGAGTATATAGGCAATGCCCACTGAAAAACAAAGTAGGTATACGGCTTATACCTGCGTATAGCCTCTACTACACCACTGGCCTTTTGTGATTTACAAAAAGTGCCCTCTCCTACATGAGTGCGCTGGTATTACGGTTGCTGTCCTTTCAGCATCAAGAGCCTGTCAGACACTGAAGGCCTATGTCCTATAGGTTTGCTACTGTGCAAACATGTCTATAATAGGGAATAAAATAAAGCCTGTTAATATTACCTTCTGTCAACCCTTACTAATAGTGAGATTGCAAATGTCAAACAATTTCCTCCACTCTTCCCTACCAGCGAGTCAAAGAAATTCTGACAAAGTTTGAGGATTTAAAAAAAAATTAAAGGACAGTAATGTTACTATTAAAGTAGGAATCCAAGGTTTCAATAGGCAATAAGATAATATTGCTTCAAGAAAAGGGTGTACATATTTTGCCTGGCGAATGAATGAATGAATGAATGAATGAATGAATGAATGAAGCCGATACACTACATCACCAAAACTATGTGGACACCTGCTCATCGAACATCTCATTCCAAATCATGGGCATTAATATGGAGTTGGTACACTCTTTGCCGCTATAGCAGCCTTCACGCTTCTGGGAAGGCTATCCACTAGATGTTGGAGCATTGCTACGGGGACTTCCATTCAGCCACAAAAGCATTAGTGAGGTTGGGCATTGATGTTGGGCGATTAGGCCTGGCTCAAGGTTGGCGTTCCAATTCATCCCAAACATGTTCATTGGGGTTGAGGACAGGGCTCTGTGCAGGCAAGTCATGTTCTTCCAAGCCGATCTCGACAAACCCTACTGTGTGGACCTCGCTTTGTGCATGGGGGCATTGTCATGCTGAAACAGGAAAGGGCATTCCCCAAACTGTTGCCACAAAGTTGGACACACAGAATCATCTAGAATGTCATTGTATGCTTTAGTGTTAAGATTTCTCTTCACTGAAACTAAGGGCCCTACCTGAACCATGAAAAACCGTGCCAGACCATTATTCCTCCTTCACCAAACTTTACAGTTGGCACTATGCATTGGGGCAGGTAGCGTTCTCCTGGCATCCGTCAAACTCAGATTCGTCCATCCAACTGCCAGATGGTGAAGCGAGATTCGTCCATCCAACTGCCAGATGGTGAAGCGGGATTCATCACTCCAGAGAACACGTTTCCACTGCTCCAGTGTCCAATGGCGGCGAGCTTTACACCCCTTTAGTCGACGCTTGGCATTGCGCATGGGGATCTTAGACTTGAGTGCGGCTGCTCGGCCATGGAAAACCACTTCATGAAGCTCCCAACGAACAGTTCTTGTGCTGACGTTGCTACCAGAGGCAGTTTGGAACCCGGTAGTGAGTGTTGCAACTGAGAACAGATTATTTTTACGCGCTACGTGCTTCAGCATTTGGCGGTCCCGTTCTGTGAGCTTGTGTGGCCTACCATTTCGCGGCTGAGCCGTTGTTTCTCCTAGACGTTTCCGCTTCACACTAGCAGCGCAGATATTTGATGAACTGACTTGCTGTCAAGGTAGCATCCTATGACGGCGCCACGTTGAAAGTCACTGAGCTCTTCAGTAAGAACATTCTACTGCCAATGTTTTTTCATGGAGACTGCATGGCTGTCTGCTCGATTTTAGACGCATGTCAGCAGTGGGTGTGGCTGAAATAGCCAAATCCACAATTTTGAAGGGATGTCCACATACAGTTGAAGTCGGAGGTTTACATACACCTTAGCCAAATACATTTAAACTCAGTTTTTCACAATTCCTGACATTTCATCTGTCTTAGGTCAGTTAGGATCACCACTTTATTTAAAAACTGTGAAATGTCAGAATAATAGTAGAGAGAATGATTTATTTGAGCTTTTATTTATTTCATCACATTCCCAGTGGGTCAGAAGTTTACATACGCTCAATTAGTATTTGGTAGCATTGCCTTTACAGTGTTTAACTTGGGTCAAACGTTTCGGGTAGCCTGCCACAAGCTTCCCACAGTAATTTGGGTGAATTTTGGCCCATTCCTCCTGACAGAGCTGGTGTAACTGAGTCAGGTTTGTAGGCCTCCTTGCTCACACACACTTTTTCAGTTTTGCCCACAAATCTTTTATAGGATTGAGGTCATGGTTTTGTGATGGCCATTCCAATACCGTGACTTTCTTGTCCTTAAGCCATTTTGCCACAACTTTGGAAATATGCCTGGGGTCACTGTCCATTTGGAAGACCCATTTGCGACCAAGCTTTAACTTCCTGACTGATGTCTTGAGATGTTGCTTCAATATATCCACTTAACTGTATTTCCTCATGATGCCATCCATTTTGTGAAGTGCACCAGCCCCTCCTGCAGCAAAGCACCTCCACAACATGATGCTGCCACCCCCGTGCTTCACGGTTGGGATGGTGTTCTTCGGTTTGCAAGCCTCCCCCTTTTTCCTCCAAACATAACGATGGTCATTATGGCCAAACAGTTCAATTTTCGTTTCATCAGACCAGAGGACATTTCTTCAAAAAGTCTGACTTTTTGGGGGCAGTTCTCGAGCAAGGGCTTCTTACTTGCTGAGCAACCTTTCAAGTTATGTCGATATAGGACTCGTTTTACTGTGGATATAGATACTTTTGTACCTGTTTCCTCCAGTATCTTCACAAGGTCCTTTGCTGTTGTTCTGGGATTGATTTGCACTTTTCACACCAAAGTACGTTCATCTCTAGGAGACAGAATGCGTCTCCTTCCTGAGCGGTATGAAGGCTGCATGGTCCCATGGTGTATACATGCATACTATTGTTTGTACAGATGAACGTGGAGCTTTCAGGCGTTTGGAAATTGCTCCCAAGGATGAACCAAACTTGTGGAGGTCTACCATTTTCTTCTGAGGTCTTGATGATATCTTTTGATTTCTCATGATGTCAAGCAAAGAGACACTGAGATTGAAGGTAGGCCTTGAAATACATCCACAGATACACCTCCAATTGACTAAAATGATGTCTTGCAGCCTATCAGAAACTTCTAAAGCCATGACTTCATTTTCTGGGATTTTCCAAGTTGTTTCAAGGCAGTCAACTTAGTATATGTAAACTTCTGACCAACTGGAATTGTGATACGATGAATTATAAGTTAAATAATCTGTCTGTAAACAATTGTTCGAAAAATGACTTGTGTCATGCACAAAGTCGATGTCCTAACCGACTTGCCAAAACTATAGTTTGTTAACAAGAAATTTGTGGGTGAATAACAAGTTTTAATGACTCCAACTCTAAACTTCCGATTTCAACTGTACTTTTGTATATACAGTGGAAGAAATTACGAATCCTCACTGTCCAAGACTGAGTCAAGACCAAGTAAAAATGTATCCGACACTGATACAAGACAGAGACTTTCAACGTATGGTCTCGAGACCAAACAACACTGGATGGTAAGAGAAATTATTTTTACATGCCTATGTTCATTCAATAAAATGGGGGGTTTCGAAAACCACACAATCAATAATGATTGTAGGCCTGATACACATGCAACTCAGACAACAACAACAGCAACCACTGGTGACACTTTACATTACAGTGGCCTAGGCTAATGTTGAATTATTCCAGTAAGTACAGTGTAGCTAGCCTTTGGTACTTACTTATTCTTATGCTGTACTTCTTACAGTTAAACTACTTAGGGTTAACAACCATATCATAATGGGTTAATAAGCCACAGTGATCATAACCATGATGATTTTAAATAAGTTAGACTACTGAAAATCACTAGTTTGAGAACTTCATTTCGGCCTAGAATAGCAGAACATAGAGACAACTCAAGACATAAACAGAGTGAGGAAGGCCGACCTTGACAACTAACCTTTACGCATCTCTGAGTTTATTATGGTTGCCTGAATAATCATGGGTCTGCTTATGCATGTTGATATAAATTATAATTATATGACAGGGTTAGTAGTTGTTGTATTCTAAAAATATTTTATCTTATACATTGTTGACGAACTTCAACTGAAGGAAGCACTTTCGATTGCGCAGTGAACGCATCAACAACAGGCTGCCAAAACGATTAAAACTTGAATGTTTGATAAAAATCGATCTTCTGTGTAGTTAATGCATAATTTAACACCAATATGAGACATATTTAGGATATCAATAACTTACCGTTCACAAACTCAATAAAAGTCAGCTATAAACATTTCAAAAGAGTTTAGATAGAATTCCGTTCCGTTTCTTCTCTCCGTCTTCCCTCACTCACGTGGAGACAGCTGAATATGTATATCGTACAGTTGTAACGTCAATCCATCTACAACAGCATAGCTTGTTGACTATTAGGCTATTTCTTAAAAGTTTAGCAAAGCAAAATAAAAATGTCGCGGCCGAATAATGTTTTGGGGCAATGGGGTGAACGAAAGAACGAGGAGGAGAGGACTTCCCTGTTAGGCATAACGCAATAAACGCATTTAATAATGTAGTCTACGGAAGTGATCGTGGATCACGTTTATAAGGGGGAGGGGAATACAAAAAATACATAGCAGGGTAGCCTGCTTATGTAACAACATTTTCATGGTATCAATAACATTTGGTTTGTATTCACATGTTTTTTTAAACAAATTTACCACAAATTAGTGAGTTGTTTATGTTTCGTTTTGCTCTAAATTGTGCAAGAAACCATCCCCTTCTTATAAAAGATATATGGAGTTCTTATGTATTATTATTATACGGATATATGGCCTATAATATTTCAATAATACCAATCCACTTCTACATATATTGAAACTAAGGGTCCTACAAAAATGGTATAGTCAGTGGCTTATCTGTAAAATAGAGACCATTTGAAACGATTATAGAATTTACATACTGGCCTATCTGCTATTGAGGAAACATTAAATACATTCGATAGGCTTATGCATATCATAGCTCTGGTTTAGATCCCTGTAATATGGATACCGTCCATAGGACGTTGTTGAGTTTACTTTGCTGTTGCATATCCGTGTAAAATGACTGCGTAAACGACTTTAAGCTGCTGGCACTCTGAAAACGAAACTAACCAAGCATACAGTGCTAGCCAATGGGCGTGATATTATAGTAACAGACATAGTAAAGGTCCATTGAATGGTAACCGTAGGCGGACGTGAGTATTGCCGCACACTACACACAGTAATTTACGGAAACTTCCAGTAAACAGGTGTTTGTTGTAGGGTTCTCAGGACTCCGGCATGCACGCCCACGCAGTACTGTTGTGAGGTGAATAGACGAGACATAATTGGTGCATCATGTTTGGGGGACATAGTCACAGCATATTGGTTTAAAAAGTACTGACATATACACACCACAGATATGTACATATTTACTTTAGTTCATGTGTAATAATGACCAGACACTTGTATCCTTACGCGTCATTTCACCTTTCTTGGCACACTTGAACGTTGGGCCAGTAACCGAAAGGTCCCAAGTTCGAATCCCACGAGCAGACAAGGTAAGATGGGCACATTTCCATATCCGTCATTAAGTGTATGGCTACAATCATATTAGGAAAAGGCCGTTTGCCAATTAGGCTACTTTAGCCACCGCCTACATGTCATGGAATCATGATAGATGTCTGTTGCCTTCTAGTTGCGTGCGCCTCAACCTCCAGCTCTGACAGGCCACCATGCCCACATGAACGCTGGTGGGCACTAGAGCAAATTCGATTGTACATGATAATACATCATAGCCTGGAGATAAGTCCTAATTAACTTCATTTAAATATCGTTCAACGGCCTAACCATGAGCGTGTTATCTAAACATTTAGGGTATGGTACTGTAACCACAGATGAAAGGGGAAGTCAGTATCAGTGTCTTTGTAACTTTCCATTGCAATTTTTCTTTGCGGATGCAATGTGTTTGACTTTAGATGTGAGAACATAGAGATGCCACAAGAGGGAGTTGTTAGACAGCCTAAATTCGATTCCTCTTCATTCACTGCCCTCAGCAGAGGCAGCGAGGTGGCCAGGGCACGACATGCGGTGGAGGGATGTATGCAATGACCTCAACATGGTCAGTGAATGTGTCGGACATAGAACCACCATGATATAAGCCTGGTTGTAAGATCGATTAGTGCCTGTCAAGTGTTTGCTTCTTCCTGCTTGGGTTCGCATTGGGACAGGGAATGCAGATTTTTTTTTAGATCAGTGATCGATCGGGTTGGTTATAGGGGACTCAGTTTCACTGAGTATGTTTGTATGTGTTTCTCTTTGTGTTCTTGTCAGTGTTTTTGTATGTAAACGCTTCCTGTGTGTGTGTACAGATTGGTGTGTGTGTGTGTGTGTGTGTGTGTGTGTGTGTGTGTGTGTGTGTGTGTGTGTGTGTGTGTGTGTGTGTGTGTGTGTGTGTGTGTGTGTGTGTGTGTGTGTGTGTGTGTGTGTGTGCATCATGGTGTACTAGTAACGTTTGCAGGGATGAAGCTTAATGTGTCTGTAATCAATATCAATTATGCACTTAAAATAACACAAGGTAGAATAAAAACACACAGTAAGAAATAAGAAGAACATGAGAAAGTAAGCATACTATTTACAGGGTCAGTTCCAATACCATATTTACAATGTGCAGGGATACTAAGTTGATAGAGGTAGATATGTGTAAGAGTAAAGTGACAAGGCATCAGGACATGTTATGATTAACAGTGTATCGACAGGGTAAATGAAGAGTGTGTGTAGAGTCAGTATACATGTGTGTGCATGTTATGTGTGTGTTGATGTGTGAGTGTGTAGAGTTCTGTGAGTGTGCATAGAGGCCGTGCAACAACAACAATAAAATACAAGGGTCAACTCAAATAGTCTGTTAGCCATTTAGCAGTCTTATGGCTTGGGGATAGAAGCTGTTCAGGTGCGTGTTGGTGTCAGACTTCATGCACCGGTACCGCTTGCTGTACAGAGAGTTGCTGTACAGAGAGAGCAGTCTATGGCTTGGGTGGCTGGAGTCACCCAAGGCCAATTTTACGGGCCTGGATGGCAGAGTGTGTGGCCCCTGTGATGTACTGGGCTGTCCACACTACCTTCTGTAGCGCCTTGCAATCGAGGGTGTTGCTGTTGCCATACCAAGCAGTGATGCAGCCAGTCAAGATGATCTCAATGGGCAGCTGTAGAACTTTTTGAGGATTTCAGGGACCATGCCAAACCTTTTAAACTTCCCGAGGGGGAAGAGGTGAGGTCGCACCTTCTTCACGACTCTCCGCGTGTGAGTGGACCATTTTAAGTCCTTAGTGATTTGGACACCAAGGAACTTGAAGCTCTCAACCCACTCCACTGCAGCCTCATCGATGTGGATGAGGGCGTGCTCACCCCCCAGTTTCCTGTAGTCCACGATCAGCTCCTTGTGTTTACTGACACAAACACACGCACCATTCCCTGGCAGACCCCTCTCTCTCAACTCTCTCTTTCTCTCTCAGAACAGAAGTACAGCAGTTAAGGTTTCCTGTGTGTATGTGTTTTGTAGTATTTTGCCCTGTCCTCTTCGTTGCTATTTTCATTTTCTGCATGGCTGAAGGACTGCACCATTGAAACACTGTTTGAGATGGTCCACATACCAGAAAGACACAGTTCAGCTGAAGGTTGTCATGACTGAAACACTAGCAGCACACACACAATATTGTACTTGATTGTTTTCTTATGTCTTAACCAAGGTTTTCTTTTTCTACAGGTTTTGAACAGCACCACAGAAGGGTGGAGAATAGAGCCAGAGTATTGATTTGAGATTTGAGTAAGGTAAGGCTAGGCTATCTTGCTTGAAATTGAGAAGGAATTATTTTCTTTCTTTCTTTCTTTCTTTCTTTCTTTCTTTCTTTCTTTCTTTCTTTCTTTCTTTCTTTCTACAGCCCCTTAGCGTCCCTGAGTCTAAATTGCCCAATAGTAAATCAGTCATTATATTGGATGTAACACATAACAGCATTTGTCCATCACAGCAAATAAACCTTTGAAATGGGAACTAAAATTACAGTTTGAAATATGGTTTGAGACAAAATAATAATGGTCGGGCCTATTAACATCACCACCAGGGGTCAACAGTTCAGCACGTCATCTTTAAAATGTATTTAGCCTGTTAATGATGGCCATCAGATTCCTATATCTCTTTCCTGCTCACTCGCTCCCTTGCTCTCTCTCTCCCTGCCATAGCCTGGAGGAGTGTTGTAGCCAGCATCTGGAGTCAGGCTGTGTGAATGGGATCCTTTCTTACGGGGGCCTGCGCTCCAGTGAGCGCACTCAGGGCATGGGGCACTGCACTGCAGGCCTACCAAGGTAGGAGTAGGCAGGGGAAAAGGAGGTGCAGGGGTAGGGCCAGGCAGGCAGGGAAATGGAGAGGCAGGAGGGTTGGAGTAGGATAGGGGGTTGGGGATATTGGGAGACCACAGAGTTTATCACCAAACACGGCCACTAGCTTTGAGGCTCTTTTCAGAGTCTCACCTTTCCTGCTGTATACGATCTAATTTCATGTTCTGTCCTCTCCCCAATTTCTTTCTTTCTGTTTCTCTCTCTGTTTTAGGGGAAACAGTGGGGACAGGTCTGGTAGTATAAATGAAATGGAGAGGGCCAAGTGGCTGGGGTTAGGGAGGCAGATTTATTGGGGTTTGGGATGGGAGGAAGAGGCTTGGTGGTCCAGTGCTGGGACTGGGGCTGGTGGGGAGGCTAGCTACATAAAAATGGTTGCCGGTCTTGTCTTGTAATGAGATAATAAAATCTAAAAACGCTGGGGATCATGGATAATACCTTCCAAGGCCCTCCTCTCCACAGGGGACCTGGTGGGTGGGCTGACTGGCTCTGACTGCTCTCTCTATTTATTTTACTAGGCATGTCCATTAAGATCAAATTATTATTTTCAATGACGGCTTAGGAACACTGGGTTAACTGCCTTGTTCAGGGGCAGAACGACAGATTTGTATCTTGTCAGCTCGGGGATTCAATCTTGCAACCTTTTGGTTACTAGTCCAACACTGTAACCACTAGGCTACCTGCCACTCTCTCTATGGTGGCGGTCAAGTTGGGGATGAGGTGGTAGTTATAGAGATCAGATGAGGTGTTGGTTCTATTTTCAGGTTCTATTCAGAGTTGTATTTTCAGGTTCTATTCAGAGTTGTATTTTCAGGTTCTATTCAGAGTTGTATTTTCAGGTTCTATTCAGAGTTGTATTTTCAGGTTCTATTCAGAGTTGTATTTTCAGGTTCTATTCAGAGTTGTATTTTCAGGTTCTATTCAGAGTTGTATTTTCAGGTTCTATTCAGAGTTGTATTTTCTGAGGTTTGAAGTGCAGGCCCACTCCTTTCGTAGTTCTTTGAGCTTTTTATTGAAGCGATAGTAAAGATGGGGGAGGGTGAGTCAAAGGGAAGTGAGTGGGCCAGATTCAAACCCATGTCGACTCTGGCATACATGTGTGCCGGGGTCAGTGGCTGTAACTGCTGGACGACGCAGGCCACGGTTTGAGGGAAGTTTCAGACAACTGGAGGCAAGAGCGCCTGAATAGTGAACACCCCTGATGGCTCTACAGCCTCTCAAGGTTATAGCACATATCAATTATTATCTGTTGAACGATTATATCCACATTCATTCATTTAACTGAATCCCAAGGTGGAATGTACAAGAAATGTAGCTAGGCCCACTGAACATATAGCCGATAAACTCAGAAAAATCAAGTGAATAAATGGACGGACTCGCTTAGCCTCGACCGGTGCCCAGAGCAGAGTGATGTTGCATTGATGTTACAAGTCATTATACCACCCCGCTCTTAATGATCTGCCCGCTTTGTCCCCCGATGGGTCAAATGCGAATGCTCCCCACATGTGGTTGCGTGCAGTCCACCGGAAGCGTAGGCTACTCCAGTGGTTATAGGCCTGCATCGGTTTGCATACATTTAAATGGAGAATTATATGGGGAGTGTATGGAGAGTGTTTTTCTCTTATTGACTTAGGAGGGATAGCCTATTCCTTTCCTTAAAAAAAAACAAGAGGTAGGCCTATCATGCCTATCATGCTGGCCAGGATAAAGGATCAATGTATACTTTAGAAGTGTCTAATCTATCTCAGAAGGCAGAACCAGTCCTAGACAGGACTCCTTAATAATTATCACTATATTTACATACTTCACAAACACTAATTATGCTAGTTGACTGCACATAGCATAGACACATAGTGCTGACACTCACTCCGCAGTGGTTGGGAATGCGTATGGGAGTTGAACATGCAGCGACCCAGACCCCCTTTACTGTCAGAGATTACACACAATGTATTTTTTTATTTTTGTTTAATAAAAAATAATAATAATGAAAGAAGTGTCTCATTTAGTTCTAGTTGGGAAATGGAATCATAAGTGTGTGTATATATACTGTATGTATTTTTTTTTTAATTCTCCTTCATAACGCACCTTGCTTAAAGGGATACTTCTGGATTTTGGGAATGAGGCCCTTGATCTACTTCCCTAGAGACAGATGTGTGCATTTTGAAGGAAGTTTAAGTCTAAGACTAGCGCAATTGCTAACTAGCATTAGCACAATGACTGAAGTCCATTGGTATCTTCTAGCAGGTTGGAAATCACAGCTGGCCTTGTACATTGTTTGCTTCCTCCAGCCATTTGGGATAAACTGTTTCGCTTTCAATGACTCAATATTTTGGACAAAAACTGATGAATGTAAATAAGGCTGGGAATGTAACTTCAATCGAACTAGCAAGTCAATCATAATGTGGCTAATAGGCTAGCTTATCTATTTATGTAGCTATTTATTTAGCAGGCTAAAAACACAGAGCAAGAAGTTAACTAGCTGCTGGGAGGATTTTGTCATTGGACGAGTGGGTGAGTGGCCAACTTTTTCCACTCACATCGTTTTTGATTCAGGTGTCATTTAGTTAGGTACACTGAAGAAAAAATATAAACGCAACATGCAACAATTTCAAAGATGTTACAGTTCATATAAGGAACTCAGTCAATTGAAATCAATTATTTAGGCCCTAATCTATGGATTCCACATAACTGGGAATACAGATATGCCTCTATTGGTCACAGATACCTTAAAAAAAATATTGGGGCATGGATCAGAAAACCAGTCAGTATCTGGTGTGACCACCATTTGCCTCATGCAGCGCAACACATCTCCTTCGAATAGAGTTGATCAGGCTGTTGATGGTGGCCTGTGGAATGTTGTCCCATTCCTCTTTAATGGCTGTGCGAAGTTGCTGGATATCAGCGGTAACTGGAACACGTTGTCGTTCACATCGATCCAAAGCATCCCAAACGTGCTCAATGGGTGGCATGTCTGTTGAGTATGTAGGCCATGGAAGAACTGGGACATTTTCACCTTCCAGGAATTCTGTACAGATCCTTCCGATATTATGTTAAAAATGTGAGAAATAAGCTTTTTGTGCGTACGGACAATTTCTGCGATGTTTTATTTCAGCTCATGAAATGGGACCAACTCTTCACATGTTGCATTTATATTTTTGTTCAGTGATTAATTTTGCTAGCTAGCTATGCTGAACTTGAACAGCTTTTATCCGCAGTTAGCATACCTCTTAGTTGTCAATGAAATGTATTTGGCATCGATCAAATGGGCGGGTAGGCAGGCAAGTTCCCATTGAGTTGTCAAAACGTGGGTTGGGACAAACATGCAAGGGTGAACAGACTACTATTCCCCATGATTTATCAGTGCAATTTCTGTCAACCAACTACAGGCTGAAAAGGTTTGAGAGGGTTTATCTACTGTTCCCTTGTTAGATTTTAGCTCATCTCGCTCTGGCCAACATTTGTTTGTTGATCTTTGTTGTTCATGAATAGTTCCCAAATGTAAGAGTGCTCCCGTGGTATTCACATATTTGCAGAAATCCATTCAGGTATATTGGGGCTTTTGGCGAAAGCTTTCTAATGATCTAAAGTTGCGCTGTTGGTACTGTAAACAGAAGTGCTCCAATGTCAGAAAGAAAAAAAAGCATCATATTCTTCCTAGGGGTGTATATGAGCAGATTTCAATAAGATTTCTTATTGCTAAAATGCTGTGAGTTCCACTAAGTCTGGTCAAGACTTTAGAATGTATATATTTAATGTTGTATTGTACAGAGACATAGTCACTGACCAATAACCTGCATTAAGGGAAAAGACCACTACAGAGGCACCAATAAGGTCGCTCTCTCATCTGTGCAACAGAACAGGACAGGTTTATATGGGAATCATCAAAGGGGAAGAGGTGAAAAAGGAACCTGAGGGATTTATTGTTCTGTTCAGTTTTTCTATGTTTTGTTAATATATGCCCACTAAGAAGCTTGAGGGTTGAGCAATACTATTTTAATTGTAGCTGTTTATGTCGTGAACCAACAACGTACATAATGTATGGAGTCAATATGAGACCAAAAATATGTAAAGACTAAGGCTATTGCAGTGACCACAGTAAATTCCACGTGGCCATTGAGTCATGGTAATCTCCTTTTATGCTCTCTGGACATGTGTTGGTAGTACCCAACTAGCTAACGACCTGGCTAATGGCCTGGTACTCAGGGCTTTATTGTCCCTCTAACCACTCTGACATCAATGCAAATGCAATCAAAAATCACATCAAACACATCATCAAAACAGTATGTGCTTTTAAAACTCACCTCACTGTGAGCTGAGCTGAAAACATGGTCGTTGTGGAAGTTGTTTGAAAGCCTAACACAACAAAATGGACAGTGCTCTCTAATGTGATGATTAATTCAAAACACTATATGCATATTGAATCTTATGCATAGGCCTATAATGCATAGGCCTATATATGAGCCCAAGCACCACCCCATTTATTGAAAAAATGTATAATGATTGAGCCATTATACAAAGCCTTCTACATATTACGCACAGCAGAAGAAAAAAAAAAACATTTTAAAACGCTGAACATAGTTGGAGAAGCCTATGCTCCAAAATTAAACAAATTCTAGTAATCACATTTAACTGTGGACTGCATTATTATGCATCCTGGATGGACTGGTTACCTTCTGCTAAACTCCAAACTTTCTATCCATGAGTCTGGGAGAGAAAATATAGGCCTAGGCAATGCTGTTGGTTCATTGATTGTGCAGAGTTAGCCTACAATTCTAATGAATTTGTATTTGATTTTGAATAGCCTAGAAATAGGGAACTTTTTAAATATTTTCATAATTAATAGACTTACACATCACCTTTTTAGCTACAGAATATCTCACCACTGTGCGTTTCCATCTCTCCTTCATTCCTTTCTTGAGCGAGCATAGAGAGGGGCTGTCAATAGTTTAATGAAATGTTTCGCTGTGAAAACATGTTACTATGTAAGTCGCTCTGGATAAGAGCGTCTGCTAAATGACTTAAATGTAAATGTAAATGTATTGATGTTCCCAAACAGATTTCAATTGGTTTCCCAAATTGGGGACAGGTCGATATATTGGATATATTGAAGCAACATCTCAAGACAGTCAGGAAGTTCAGCTTGGTCGCAAATGGGTTTTCCAAATGGACAATGACCCCAAGCATACTTCCAAAGTTGTGGCAAAATGGCTTAAAGACAACAAAGTCAAGGTATTGGAGTGGCCATCACAAAGCCCCCACCTCAATCCTATAGATTATTTGTGGACAGAACTGAAAAAGCATGTGTGCGCAAGGAGGCCTACAAACCTGACTCAGTTACACCAGCTCTGTCAGGAGGAATGGTCCAAAATTCACCCAACTTATTGTGGAAGGCTACCCGAAACGATTGACCCAAGCTAAACAATTTAAAGGCAATGCTACCAAATACTAATTGAGTGTATGTAAACTTCTGACCCACTGGGAATGTGATGAAAGAAATAAAAGCTGAAATAAATAATTCTCTCTACTATTATTCTTACATTTCACATTCTTAAAATAAAGTGGTTATCCTAACACGCTGATCAGACCGGACACATCGCGTGCGTGAGCGTTGCAAAATACATTTAGAAATCCATGTTATTAAATTACTGCTTTATTATTCCACACTGCTCGCGCGCACCAACGAGTGTCTGCGATGCCAAGGGCTAAAATAGAAGTCTTTCCTATTTCTGACACAGATCGCGCTGAAAGTCCTGCCTCTCCCATCTCCTCATTGGTTTATAGAAGCAGGTATCCACGTGCCATCTTCTCATTGGTTATACCCATGTGGGTGATTGAAAGACAAACTGTTTTGTTGGTAGTTGTGGTAATACTATGAAAGTTTAGATGCCAATCACCATATAAATTAAAAGATGAAAAAGCCTGGAAGGAGGAGAGATGACTAGAAACGATTCGGTTGGCCGTTTTATGTGTGGTTAATTGGCAGAGTAGAGGAGTTTGCATTTCAGGTAAAATAACAACTAAATGTTTATATCCCAGGACAAATTAGCTAGAAACAGAAAGCTAGCTAAATAGGACAAATTAGTTAGCAAGTGCAAGCTAACTAGCTAAATTGCCATACATGTTTAATGCTTTTCGACCTGTCCCTAAATTAATGTAATTGGTTCAGAGTTTGTTTTGATATCTTAACCTGCGTGTCGTGATCGCGTTTAGTGTAGGGGGACAAAATTAATTTATGCACGATAGCGCACTATGGTGCACGCGTGCAGCCGGTTTGGGTTCCGTGTTACTGACCTAAAACAGGGACTTTTTTTCTTGGATTAAATGTCAGGAATTGTACAAAAAAAAAAAAAAAAAAAAATATGTATTTGGCTAAGGTGTATGTAAACTTCCGACTTCAACTGTACATAGACTTGGAATCACTGGCATCTTTAAATAATGCAACACTAGTCACTTTATTCATGTTTACATACTGCTTTACTCATCTCATATGTATATACTGTATTCTATTCTACTGTATTTTAGTCAATGCCACTCTGACGTTGATCAATCGGCAGCGTAGCCTAGTGGTTAGAGTGTTGGACTAGTAACCGGAAGGTTGCGAGTTCAAACCCCCGAGCTGACAAGGTACAAATCTGTTGTTCTGCCCCTGAACAGGCAGTTAACCCACTGTTCCCAGGCCGTGATTGAAAATAAGAATATGTTCTTCACTGACTTGCCTGCTTAAATAAAGGTAAAATTAAAAATCTAATATTGAAATATTTCTTAATTCCATTCTTTAACTTTTAGATGTGTGTGTATTGTTGTGAATCGTTTTTAGATACTACTGCAATGTTGGAGCTAGGAATACAAGCATTTCGCTACACCCGCAATAACATCTGCTAAATATGTGTATGTGACCAATACAATTTTATTTAATTTGATGGTAGCATCCACATTAATGTACAAGTGTTTTAGAAACATATTCTACTGGAAAGCAGGGAGTTGTGAACAGGCGCACACTTTATTGAGGCAGGAGAAAGCAACAGACGGACGCCACTGCATCGAAACCTCCAGCCAATAAGCAAAAATGCAAAACGCGCAAACAGTCACAATTATGTTCATACAAATAAACATGACTCGTGACAAAACACGGAATGAACGAACACCAGTCTAGCGCTCAAAATTGACACGTAACACAAAACAATTTCACACAAAGACATGATGGGGAACAGAGGAATAAATACATGTAGTGTGATTGGTTCATGAAAACCAGGTGTACAGGGAACAAGACAAAAACAAATGGATAAATGAAAAATGGAGCAGCGATGGCTAAAAAGCCGGTGACGTAGTCCGCCGAAAGCCGCCCGAACAAGGAGAGGAGCCGACTTCGGCGGAAGTCGTGACATCTATTCTTATTTACAATAAAAGTGACATAATACATAATTCACCATTCATTTCTATTGGGCACAAAATGATCAGAAACACCACCAAACAAACAGCAAATGCATCCAACAAGTTTGTGGAGTCACAAGCTTGATGTAATTATTGCATGCTTGGAATTGGGGACCAAATACAAACATTCTGACTACTTTAATACTCATATCAGTGAATTTGTCCCAATACTTTTAGTCCCCTAAAATGTGGGGACTATGTACAAAAAGCGCTGTAATTTCTAACCGGTTCACCCGATCTGGATGAAAATACACTCAAATTAAAGCTTACAGTATGCACTCTGTATCATTTCAAATCTAAAGTGCTGGAGTACAGAGCAAAAAAAAACTAAAAATGTGTCACAGTCCCAATACTTTTGGAGCTCAATGTATGTTGATGTTGTATGAGGTTGAAATATGCTCGATTTTAAGTTCAATGGAAAAGCAATAAAAATAAATTGTAGAAAAAAAGAGACACAAATAATGCTTGTGAAACAGTGTGATCTAACCATTTGATCTGGCTGTTCATCTACAGAGTTCCTCTATAGCCTAGCAGTCCATTGATGACATTATCCGACAGTGTTAACTCTTCCCCTGCATGTTCTTTGAAGCCTCGCGCCTGTCTCCTCTCTATTGATCCTGCTGATGCTGTGAACCTCTGAGTTGTCATGTCTTTGATGCATCCATGCTGTAGCTGCCCAGTGCCTTTACAACCCAGATCAATGTCTTGTGTCTGCTCCGTTGTGGTGTGTGGTACGGTAGAGTGGAGGCCGAGGACGGATCATCCACAGACACTCACATGGGCGTACGCATGCACACGCACACACGCACACACACTGGAGCTGTGGCTGAAAGCCAAGGCTGGAGCTAGGTAATAGGATTGTAAGTGTCTGGGAATGAAGGGTAATGAAATGAGCATCCAGAGCAATCAGAGGGAGAGAGGAACCGAGGAAGGAAGGGAGGGGGCTAACTGACAGAGACAACCTGCAAGACCAGAACAACACTTCCCCTTTCTCCCTGGCCATGACACCATTACTGCGGTACACACATTTCAGGATTAAAGGCGTGGCAAGCTTTGGTACTTCATACTCTGCTGATAACTTTAATTTCTAACACAAGGCTAAGACATGGGATTATGGTATAATGGTGTTCCCCACAGTCAAAATAACTTTTATGTCTCAAAGATATTACAGAGCTCAATCTGCCTCTGAAAAGACACATACAGATTCCCATGTAGGCCCACAGCACAACATAGCACAGTGTGTCCATGCATGAGCTTTAAACTAGCAGGGGGTCATTTTGGCTTCTTGAAACTTAGAGCTTCGGTTTTGTTGTCTGTTTTCTATATCTTGTCCCATTCCCTGACTCCTTACAAATATTATTCTTCCTGTCTATTCTCAAGAATCCCAGTCCTGCTTCCATGTGCTTTTTATCCAATGTTTCAGTGCATTATCTTTATGTGATATGTATTCTATTCCCATTGTGATTTGATTTGTGGAACAGAAATGGCAGTTAAATCCTCCCAAATAGATAATCCACTCATCTGTATAGCTCATGCATCCAGGGCCGCAGCATAATTGCTGTTGATTTGTGGTAAAGGCTGGACAAGACCTGGGTTCAAATAATGGTTGATATCTTTCAAATACTTTTGAGTGTTTACTTTAGCCTGCCAGGAGTAACAATTGGGCAGAGTTAGCAGTTTTGGGACTATTATATTGGTCCATTAAGCCAGGCTATCTCAATCAAGCATAGATCAATTCGTTTTAATGATTGTAAATAGTATTTAAACCCAGGTCTGGACAGGACAATGCTTGGCTTATAGCCTACGCTGGGCCAGGAGAAAAGGAACCGATCTGCTCTGCATCCTTCTATCCAACAATACCATCCGATCCAGCATGTGCTTATTAAAACCATTGTGGACCAGGGCATTTCCCCAGTGTCGCCTCTCCCTGTTGTGTCCTATCTGATTGATGTTGACTGGGGTCACCTAAACTTGTAGCAACCAGGGGACCAGGGTATTGCTGTGTGGATGTGTGTGTGTGATGGTGCACACAGGGGACACAATGTTTACATGCATTCATTTGACTTAATTTGACTGGTAGCCTAGGCTGAGGTACAGACGTGAGGCCTTACAGATATAGGATCTTAATTGGACTTGTATTGTCACAGCTAAATAATCTTGCCACAATAGGATTTGAACTGTTAGTCCATCATGTTGGTTGATCTGTGATTAGTCTATTCGCTGGTCAAAAGTAGGCTACATGGAGAAAGGATTGTTGACATATATTTTACATTTGTATCTAAAATTATAATTAATCAAAGTTGGCATATTTATGATATGTGGGGCATACCCAGGCCTCCTTCAAGACTCCATAATGTGTCAGCTGTAGATGCTACAAAGCAAACATTTGTACAAAGCATCTTATACAGATAAATTGGCATAATAGACCATCATTGCACATCCTGCAAATCACCAGCAGAGGGTGTCCATTTTGAATTAATTTTCACATTCACTCTGTTGGTAATGATTACAAATTGGATCATAACTCTAAAAGTAGCAGACATCCCACTCTGGAACTTTGATTGACACGTAGGGTATGTTATGTTCAATAATATATTGAAAGTAAACTTTTTTTTCTCCAATATTCATAAATGAATGTTTTAAGAAGTTATTGATATCAAAATTACTACTCATATTAAAGAGCAAGCGGTAAAGCTTCATATGCGACCAATGTTTGCTTTGTAGCACTTACAGATTAAACACTATGGAGTCTTAAAGGAGGCCTGGGCTGGGTAAGGCCAAAAGGTCATAAATATGCTAACTTTTATCAGTAATTTCTTAGTTGTGCTTTTAGACACATGTCAAAAATACTTCCTCCAAAGGACTATTCTAGGGATTGCTTTTCATGAAAATCCCCCAAATCAGGGTCTTCTTTCGTCTGTGTTTTCTTGAAGAATCACTTCAGAAATAATTCAGAACCCTTGACTTGTTCCACATTTTGTTATGTTACAGCCTTATTCTAAAATGGATTACATTTTAAAAAACACACAATACCCCATAATGACAAAGCGAAAAGTTTTTTTTTAATGTTTGCAAATGTATTGAAAAGAAACAACATAAATACCTTATTTACATAGAGTTGAAGTTGGAAGTTTACATACACCTTAGCCAAATCCATTTAAACTCAGTTTTTCACAATTCCTGACATTTTAATCTGAGTAAAAATTCCCTGTTTTAGGTCAGATAGGATCAACACTTTATTTTAAGCATGTGAAATGTCAGAATAATAGTAGAGAATTATTTATTTAAGCTTTTATTTCTTTCATCACATTCCCAGTGGGTCAGAAGTTTACATACACTCAATTAGTATTTGGTAACATTGCCTTTAAATTGTTTAACTTCTCTAGGGTAAGGGCAGCATTGGGAATGTTGATGAAAAGTGTGCCCAAATTAAACTGCTTGCTACTCAGCCATAAAAGCTAGAATGTGCATATAATATTTAGAAGTTTCTAAAACTGTTTGAATGATGTCTGTGAGTATAACAGAACTCATATGGCAGGCAAAAACCTGAGACAAAATCCAACCAGGAAGTGGGAAATCTGAGGTTTGTAGTTTTTCGACTCTTGCCCTATCGAATACACAGTGTCTATGGGGTCATGTTGAACTTCTTAAGGCTTCCACTAGATGTCAACATTCTTTAGAATGTTATTTGATGCTTCTACTGTGAAGTGGAGCCGTATGAGAGGGGAATGAGTCAGGGGTCTGCCAGCAGTCACGAGCTCAGTCTCGCGCATTCACGTGAGAGCGACCTGCGTTCCATTGCATTTCTGAAGACAAAGGAATTCTCCTGTTGGAACATTATTGAAGATTTATATTAAAAACATCCTAAACATTGATTCTATACATTGTTTGAGATGTTTCTACGGACTGTAACGGAACTTTTGGACTTTTCATCTGCTTGTGCGCCATGAAGGATTACTGGGCTGAATGCGCTAACAACGAGGAATATGGACATAAATTATGGACATTATCGAACAAAACAAAAATGTATTGTGGAACTGGGATTCCTGGGAGTGCATTCTGATGAATATCATCAAAGGTAAGTGAATATTTATAAAGTTATTTCTGACTTCTGTTGACTCCAACATGGCAGATATCAATTTGGTTTGATTTGTCGTCTGAGTGCCGTACTCAGATTATTGCATGGTTTGCTTTTTCCGTAAAGTTTTTTTGAAATCTGACACAGTGGTTGCATTAAGGAGAAGTATATCTTTTTAATTCTGTGAATAACACTTGTATCGTTTATCAATGTTTATTATGAGTATTTATGTAAATGTATGTGGCTCTCTGCAAAATCACCGGATGTTTTGGAACTACTGAACATAACGCGCCAATGTAAACTCAGAGTTTTTTTACCGAACAAAACATACATGTATTGTGTAACATGAAGTCCTATAAGTGTCATCTGATGAAGATCATCAAAGGTTAGTGATTCATTTGATCTATATTTCTGCTTTTTGTGACTCTTCTCTTTGGCTGGAAAAACGGCTGTGTTTTTCTGTGACTTGGCTCTGACCTAACATAACCGTTTGGTTTGCTTTCGTCATTAACGCTACCGTCCCACGTACCCTAGAGAGGTAAACTTGGGTCAAACGATTTGGGTAGCCTTCCACAAGCTTCCTGTAATAAATTGGGGGAATTTTGGCCCATTCCTCCTGACAGAGCTGGTGTAACTGAGTCAGGTTTGTCGGAGTCCTTGCTCGCACACGCTTTTTCAGTTCTGCCCACAAATGTTCTATAGGATCGAGGTCAGGGCTTTGTGATGGCCACTCCAATACCTTGACTTTGTTGTCCTTAAACCATTTTGCCACAACTTTGGAAGTATGCTTGGGGTCATTGTCCATTTGGAAGACCCAATTGCGACCAAGCTTTAACTTCCTGACTGATGTCTTGAGATGTTGCTTCAATATATCCACATAATTTTCTTTCCTAGTGATGCCATCTATTTTGTGAAGTGCATCAGTCCCTCCTGCAGCAAAGCACCCCCACAACGTGATGCTGCCACCCTCATGCTTCACAGTTGGGATGGTGTTCTTCGACTTGCAAGCCTCCCCCTTTTTCCTCCAAACATAACAATGATCATTATGGCCAAACAGTTCAATTTGTGTTTCATCAGACCAGAGGAGATTTCTTCAAAAAGTATGATCTTTGTCCCAATGTGTAGTTGCAAACTGTAGTCTGGCTTTTTTTAATGGCGGTTTTGGAGCAGTGGCTTCTTCCTTGCTGAGCGGCCTTTCAGGTTATGTCAATATAGGACTCATTCTACTGTGGATCTAGATACTTTTGTACCTGTTTCCACCAGCATCTTCACAAGGTCCTTTGCTGTTTTGGGATTGATTTGCACTTTTCGCACCAAAGTACTTCATCTCTAGTAGACAGAATGAGTCTCCTTTCTGAGCGGTATGATGGCTGCATGGTCCCATGGTGTTTATACTTGCGTACTATTGTATGTACAACTGAACGTGGTACCTTCAGGTGTTTGGAAATTGCTCTCAAGGATGAACCAGACTTGTGGAGGTCTACAATTGTTCTTCTGAGGTCTTGGCTGATTTCTTTTGATTTTCCCATGATGTCAAGCAAAGAGGCACTGAGTTTACATTTACATTTACATTTAAGTCATTTAGCAGACGCTCTTATCCAGAGCGACTTACAAATTGGTGCATTCACCTTATGACATCCAGTGGAACAGCCACTTTACAATAGTGCATCTAAATCTTTTAAGGGGGGTGAGAAGGATTACTTTATCCTATCCTAGGTATTCCTTAAAGAGGTGGGGTTTCAGGTGTCTCCGGAAGGTGGTGATTGACTCCGCTGTCCTGGCGTCGTGAGGGAGTGTGTTCCACCATTGGGGAGCCAGAGCAGCGAACAGTTTTGACTGGGCTGAGCGGGAACTGTACTTCCTCAGTGGTAGGGAGGCGAGCAGGCCAGAGGTGGATGAACGCAGTGCCCTTGTTTGGGTGTAGGGCCTGATCAGAGCCTGGAGGTACTGAGGTGCCGTTCCCCTCACAGCTCCGTAGGCAAGCACCATGGTCTTGTAGCGGATGCGAGCTTCAACTGGAAGCCAGTGGAGAGAGCGGAGGAGCGGGGTGACGTGAGAGAACTTGGGAAGGTTGAACACCAGACGGGCTGCGGCGTTCTGGATGAGTTGTAGGGGTTTAATGGCACAGGCAGGGAGCCCAGCCAACAGCGAGTTGCAGTAATCCAGACGGGAGATGACAAGTGCCTGGATTAGGACCTGCGCCGCTTCCTGTGTGAGGCAGGGTCGTACTCTGCGGATGTTGTAGAGCATGAACCTACAGGAACGGGCCACCGCCTTGATGTTAGTTGAGAACGACAGGGTGTTGTCCAGGATCACGCCAAGGTTCTTAGCGCTCTGGGAGGAGGACACAATGGAGTTGTCAACCGTGATGGCGAGATCATGGAACGGGCAGTCCTTCCCCGGGAGGAAGAGCAGCTCCGTCTTGCCGAGGTTCAGCTTGAGGTGGTGATCCGTCATCCACACTGATATGTCTGCCAGACATGCAGAGATGCGATTCACCACCTGGTCATCAGAAGGAGGAAAGGAGAAGATTAATTGTGTGTCGTCTGCATAGCAATGATAGGAGAGACCATGTGAGGTTATGACAGAGCCAAGTGACTTGGTGTATAGCGAGAATAGGAGAGGGCCTAGAACAGAGCCCTGGGGGACACCAGTGGTGAGAGCACGTGGTGAGGAGACAGATTCTCGCCACGCCACCTGGTAGGAGCGACCTGTCAGGTAGGACGCAATCCAAGCGTGGGCCGCGCCGGAGATGCCCAACTCGGAGAGGGTGGAGAGGAGGATCTGATGGTTCACAGTATCGAAGGCAGCCAATAGGTCTAGAAGGATGAGAGCAGAGGAGAGAGAGTTAGCTTTAGCGGTGCGGAGCGCCTCCGTGATACAGAGAAGAGCAGTCTCAGTTGAATGACTAGTCTTGAAACCTGACTGATTTGGATCAAGAAGGTCATTCTGAGAGAGATAGCGGGAGAGCTGGCCAAGGACGGCACGTTCAAGAGTTTTGGAGAGAAAAGAAAGAAGGGATACTGGTCTGTAGTTGTTGACATCGGAGGGATCGAGTGTAGGTTTTTTCAGAAGGGGTGCAACTCTCGCTCTCTTGAAGACGGAAGGGACGTAGCCAGCGGTCAGGGATGAGTTGATGAGCGAGGTGAGGTAAAGGAGAAGGTCTCCGGAAATAGTCTGGAGAAGAGAGGAGGGATAGGGTCAAGCGGGCAGGTTGTTGGGCGGCCGGCCGTCACAAGACGCAAGATTTCATCTGGAGAGAGGGGAGAAAGAGGTCAGAGCACCGGGTAGGGCAGTGTGAGCAGAACCAGCGGTGTCGTTTGACTTAGCAAACGAGGATCGGATGTCGTCGACCTTCTTTTCAAAATGGTTGACGAAGTCATCTGCAGAGAGGAGGGGGGAGGATTCAGGAGGGAGGAGAAGGTGGCAAAGAGCTTCCTAGGGTTAGAGGCAGATGCTTGGAATTTAGAGTGGTAGAAAGTGGCTTTAGCAGCAGAGACAGAGGAGGAAAATGTAGAGAGGAGGGAGCGAAAGGATGCCAGGTCCGCAGGAGGCGAGTTTTCCTCCATTTCCGCTCGGCTGCCCGGAGCCCTGTTCTGTGAGCTCGCAATGAGTCGTCGAGCCACGGAGCGGGAGGGGAGGACCGAGCCGGCCTGGAAGATAGGGGACATAGAGAGTCAAAGGATGCAGAAAGGGAGGAGAGGAGGGTTGAGGAGGCAGAATCAGGAGATAGGTTGGAGAAGGTTTGAGCAGAGGGAAGAGATGATAGGATGGAAGAGGAGAGAGTAGCGGGGGAGAGAGAGCGAAGGTTGGGACGGCGCGATACCATCCGAGTAGGGGCAGTGTGGGAAGTGTTGGATGAGAGCGAGAGGGAAAAGGATACAAGGTACATTTACATTACATTTAAGTCATTTAGCAGACGCTCTTATCCAGAGCGACTTACAAATTGGAGTGGTCGGAGACTTGGTCGGAGACTTGGAGGGGAGTTGCAATGAGGTTAGTGGAAGAACAGCATCTAGTAAAGATGAGGTCGAGCGTATTGCCTGCCTTGTGAGTAGGGGGGGAAGGTGAGAGGGTGAGGTCAAAAGAGGAAAGGAGTGGAAAGAAGGAGGCAGAGAGGAATGAGTCAAAGGTAGACGTGGGGAGGTTAAAGTCGCCCAGAACTGTGAGAGGTGAGCCGTCCTCAGGAAAGGAGCTTATCAAGACATCAAGCTCATTGATGAACTCTCCGAGGGGACCTGGAGGGCGATAAATGATAAGGATGTTAAGCTTGAAAGGGCTGGTAATTGTGACAGCATGAAATTCAAAGGAGGCAATAGACAGATGGGTAAGGGGAGAAAGAGAGAATGACCACTTGGGAGAGATGAGGATCCCGGTGCCACCACCCCGCTGACCAGAAGCTCTCGGGGTGTGCGAGAACACGTGGGCGGACGAAGAGAGAGCAGTAGGAGTAGCAGTGTTATCTGTGGTGATCCATGTTTCCGTCAGTGCCAAGAAGTCGAGGGACTGGAGGGAGGCATAGGCTGAGATGAACTCTGCCTTGTTGGCCGCAGATCGGCAGTTCCAGAGGCTACCGGAGACCTGGAACTCCACGTGGGTCGTGCGCGCTGGGACCACCAGATTAGGGTGGCCGCGGCCACGCGGTGTGGAGCGTTTGTATGGTCTGTGCAGAGAGGAGATAACAGGGATAGACAGACACATAGTTGACAGGCTACAGAAGAGGCTACGCTAATGCAAGGAGATTGGAATGACAAGGGGACTCCAATTTGTAAGTCGCTCTGGATAAGAGCGTCTGCTAAATGACTTAAATGTAAATGTAAATGGGACTACACGTCTCGAATGTTCAATTTCAGTTTGAAGGCAGGACTTGAAATACATCCACAGGTACACCTCCAATCGACTCAATTGATGTCAATTATATGATGTCAACAATCCAAAATGTATTTTTGATACTTTTTGATACTGTCGCAAAGCTAACTAAAAAGTAGCATTCCCCAAGAGAGGATGGCTTTCACTTCAGCAGTAATAAATTCATGACCTTCTTTGAGGAAAATATCATGATCATTATAAAACAAATTACGGACTCCTCTTTAAATCTGCGTATTCCTCCAAAGCTCAGTTGTCCTGAGTCTGCACAACTCTGCCAGGACCTAGGATTAAGAGAGACACTCAAATGAATGTTTTAGAACTATATCTCTTGATACAATGATGATATATAATGATGAAATAATCATGGCCTCTAAACCTTCGAGCTGCATAATGGACCCTATTCCAACTAAACTACTGAAAGAGCTGCTTCCTGTGCTTGGCCCTCCTATGTTGACCATAATCAATGGCTCTCTATCCACCAGATGTGTACCAAACTCACTAAAGGTGGCAGTAATAAAGCCTCTCTTGAAAAAGCCAAACCTTGACCCAGAAAATATAAAAAACTATCGGCCTATATCGAATCTTCCATTCCTCTCAATTTTTTGGGAAAAAGCTTCAACTCACTGCCTTCCTGAAGACAAACAATGTGCACAAAATGCTTCAGTCTGGTTTTAGACCCCATCATAGCACTGAGACTGCACTTGTGAAGGTGGTAAATGACCCTTTAATGGCGTCAGACCGAGGCTCTTCATCTCAGCTCACTGGTCACCATAGCAGCACCCACCTGTAGCACACGCTCCAGCAGGTCACACCCAAAACCAATTCTTCCTTTGGCCGCCCCTCCTTCCAGTTCTCTGCTGCCAATGACTGGAGTGAACTACAAAAATCTCTGAAACTGGAAATACTTATCTCACAGATTACTGCACCTGTACATAGCCCATCTATAATTTATCCCAAACAACTACCACTTTCCCTACTGTATTTATTTATTTTGCTCCTTTGCACCCCATTATTTCTCTCTACTTTGCACATTCTTCCACTGCAAATCAACCATTTCAGTGTTTTACTTGCTATATTGTATTTACTTCCCAACCATTGCCTTTACCTCCCTTATCTCACCTCACTTGCTCACATTGTATATAGACTTATTGTTCTACTGTATTATAGACTGTATTGCTTGTTTTACTCCATGTGTAACTCTGTGTTGTTGTATGTGTCGAACTGCTTTGCTTTTTATTGGCCAGGTCGCAATTGTAAATGAGAACTTGTCTAGCCTACCTGGCTAAATAAAGGTGAAATAAAAAATGGCTTCCTGTTAAGGCAAGGGCTGATTTCAAGGTTTTACTGCTAACCTACAAAGCATTACATGGGCTTGCTCCTACCTATCTTTCCGATTTGGTCCTGCCGTACATACCTAAACGTACGGTCACAAGACGAAGGCCCCCTAATTGTCCCTAGAATTTCTAAGCAAACAGCTGGAAGCAGGGCTTTCTCCTATAGAGCTCCATTTTTATGGAATGGTCTGCCTACCCATGTGTGAGATGCAGACTCGGTCTCAACCTTTAAGTCTTTACTGAAGACTCATCTCTTCAGTAGGTCATATGATTGAGTGTAGTCTGGCCCAGGAGTGTGAAGGTGAACGGAAAGGCTCTGGAGCAACGAACCGTCCTTGCTGTCTCTGCCTGGCCAGTTCACCTCTCTCCACTGGGATTCTCTGACTCTAACCCTATGACAGGGGTTGAGTCACTGGCTTACTGGTGCTCTTCCATGCAATCCCTAAGAGCGGTGCGTCACTTGAGTGGGTTGAGTCAATGACGTGATCTTCCTGTCTGGGTTGGCGCCCCCCCCCTTGGTTTGTGCCGTGGCGGAGATCTTTGTTGGTTATACTCGTCCTTGTCTCAGAATGATATGTTGGTGGTTGACGATACCCCTCTAGTGGTGTGGGGGCTGTGCTTTGGCAAAGTGGGTTGGATTATATGCTGCCTGTTTGGCCCTATCCGGGGGTATCATCGGATGGGGCCACAGTGTCTCCTGCCTGTCTCAGCCTCCAATATTTATGCTGCAGTAGTTTGTGTCGGGGGGCTAGGGTCAGTTTGTTATATCTGGAGTTCTTCTCCTGTCTTATACGGTGGCCTGTGTGAATTTAAGTATGCTCTCTCTAATTCCCTCTTTCTTTCTTTCTTTCTCTCGGAGGACCTGAGCCCTAGGACCATGCCTCAGGACTACCTGGCATGATGACTCCTTGCTGTCCCCAGTCCACCTGGCCGTGCTGCTGCTCCAGTTTCAACTGTTCTGCCTATGGCTATGGAACCCTGACCTGTTCACCGGACGTGCTACCTGTCCCAGACCTGCTGTTTTCAACTCTCTAGAGACAGCAGGAGCGGTAGAGATACTCCTAATGATCGGCTATGAAAAGCCAACTGACATTTACTCCTGAGGTGCTGACTTGTTGCACCCTCGACAACAAATGTGATTATTATTATTTGACCATGCTGGTCATTTATGAACATTTGAACATCTTGGCCATGTTCTGTTATAATCTCCACCCAGCACAGCCAGAAGAGGACTGGCCACCTCTCATAGCCTGGGTTCTCTCTAGGTTTCTTCCTAGGTTTTGGCCTTTCTATGGAGTTTTTCCTAGCCACCGTGCTTCTACACCTGCATTGCTTGCTGTTTGGCGTTTTAGGCTGGGTTTCTGTACAGCACTTTGAGATATCAGCTGATGTAATAAGGGCTATATAAATCAATTTGATTTGATTGGAATTAGCCTATCAGAAGCTTCTAAAGCCATGACATCATTTTCTAGAATTTTCCATGCTGTTTATAGGCGAAGTCCACTTTGTGTATGTAAACTTCTGACCCACTGTAATTGTGATACAACTTGCCAAAACTATAGTTTGTTAAACAAGAAAATTGTGGAGTGGTTAAAAAACAAGTTTTAATGACTCCAACCTAAGTGTATGTAAACTTCAGAGAGACTTGAAATGTAGCTCAGGTGCATTGGACTCCACCTGTGGTGAATTCACTCTACCAATCAGGCCTTTTTGGTAAAGTAGCCAGACAGAAGCCACTTCTCAGGACAGCCCGCTTGGAGTTTGCCAAAAGGCACCTAAAGACAATGAAAAACAAGATTCTCTGGTCTGATGAAACCAATTATTCGGCCTGAATGCCAAGTGTCACATCTGGAGGAAAACTAGCACCACCCCTATGTTGAAGCATGGTGGGGGCAGCATCATGCTGTGAGGATGTTTTTCAGCGGCAGGGACTGGGAGACTAGTCAGGATTGAGGCAAAGATGAACTGAGTAAAGTACAAAGAGATCATTGATGAAAACCTGCTCCAGAGTGCTTAGGACCTCAAGACTGGGGGCACTGTATTAGTGTGTTCGTGTGGGTTTTCAGTGAATGTGTTTTAAGTCACAAGGCTCTTCTGCATTTCCTGCAGTGCAAGAAATAGCTTTTGGCTATTTCAAAGCGGAAAATAAGAAATCCAGATATCAATGATTTTGTGTGACGATTCTGGGTTTCGACAGTGAAGTCAAGTACACGCTCAGACTGGGTGGGTCGTTAACTGACTAATGACAATGTTGTGTAAGAGTTGCATGCTGATTTTGCTCCTCTGTTGGCGTAATTGAGAGCTGATCAACTGACTTACTGACCGCCGTTTAGGAGAAATATAGGTCAATTTGTCCATCTTAAGTTTGATAAAGAAAGACAGGGGAAGGAAAGAGAGAAGATAGACAAACTATTGTTGTGCTGAAGGTGAAACACCTCCTGGGTGTTACTGTAGAGCTTCTGTGTCTCTGTACTGCTTAAATTCACTGAATGATTAAACAGGTGGCCATTGATTCTTGTGGTAAACATTAATTGCATACAAAAAAAGCCTTTTTCACTCTGATTGGATCATCTGTCTGTCTCTGTATCTCTCACATTTCCCCCTTAATACCAATACAGCTTGTGAAGGCGTTACAGATTGGAATGTGCTTTTGTGCTTGTGCGTGTCTATGTTTTGAAATTAACGTTAACCTGCATGGGGGGGTTCTAGGGTAACTGATTGTAGAGTGATTTAGTGTGTGTGTGTGTATCTTTGTCTGAAAGAACAGAGGAGAGAGCAGACAGTGTGAGAAATGACTGATTGTGTGCTAGTTTCTCTCAGCCATTAACCAGACTGGCCCATTGTTATTTTCACATCCCCACTGGCACAGTGTTGCTTTGAGTGACAGGCTAACACGCTGGCTCTGTAGGTTGGCCACATGGTGAGTAGACTGAATGAGGAATGCATGGCATCACTGCTGCTCTGACTCAATATACAGCGTCTAGCTACACCCTCTCATTCTCAAGTCAACAATAACAAAAGCATGAAACAGCACTTTGCATTGTTGTTCTGGAATGTGTGTTAATTTGTCTGTGTGTACAAACCTTTTGGCTCAAATCATGTGCGAGTGTTGTTTTTTATAATGAATTGAAGTAGGCCTAAATACTAATGGGGGGGTGTAGTGCGTGCACACACACAGCGCCCGCCCCAGACTTCCGACTCCACAGGGCTGCAGAATGGAGAGTGGCGAGACCGTGAGTTGAGAAAGAGTGGGATGTCTTTCCCAGCTCTCCCAGTCCCAGAGGAGGGGAGGCTGTCTCATGGAATCCTGTTCAGACCCAGGCTGACCAGGAGGCAGAGAGAAAGAGGAGGCTGAAGGTAGGAGCCTGGGAGAGAGATCTAGCTGATGGCTAGAACAATAGCCAGGGACATCTGTCATGCGTGGCTGCATTTCCCTCCGCAGCTCCACTCACAATAGGGCCAAGGGACCAGCAAGTGGTGGCTTTCTTTCTTTTCTCCCTCCCTCCTTTCTGGGGACACTTCTTCCCCTTTACAATGGCCCTTTTGTCCCCCTCCCTCCTTCCCTCCCTCCACACTTTGCCAACACTTCTGCCCTCCCTCTCTCGCTCTCTATGTATCTTTCTGTCTTCACTGGAAAACAAAACCTATTTGACTATTCGCCACCTCCTGCTCTCTGATTCTCTGCTGCTTTGTCTCTAGATGTGCAGCTGCTGTGTTGTTGTAATGTGTGCGTGTATAGAGAAGATTCCTGCATGGTGTGGTCCTGGACTATAGGAATAAACTGAGACAAACTAAGCCTCACACCCCAGCGCTTGCCTTGCATAGCACTTTCACACGTCTCTTATTTCCCATCACATCTTGCCCCTTGCAGCACAACATGGTTATAGCCTCTGTCACTAGGAAACCACCTCTCCTCTTCCCCTCCCTTCCCTCAATCTGTTACAGTTATCTCAATGGTGTCCTATTCCCATTGCCTCCATTGTGTGTCAGCCCATCCCCAGATTCCAGGAAGTCAATCTTACTTAAGATGCAGCTACATAGCACACACTGCCCGTTGGTGCGACACAAATCCGTTCCCCCCTGGTTGAGACCTGTCTGTGTGTGTCTGTAGTGTCTGTGTATCAATGTATTGACCAGCCAGTGTATAATAATGGCAGGCCTGTGGATACCTGGAGCTGTGGTCCCGAACCATTGATTATCACACCCACAACTGTTGGGTGCGTGTGACTGTACGTGTGTTTTTTTGCATGCATTTGCGTGCATATGTGTGTGTGGACGTGCGTTTGTGTGTGTGTGTGTGTTAGGATGTAATTACGATGCAGTCCTTGGCACTGTCTTCTTTCTTACCATTTTAAACACATTGGACAGAGGCTGATGTAAATTGTAAATGGATTATTTTCCCCTGCCTCCCTTAAAGACTTAAGGGGTTCAATCCAGTCCACGATTGATTGGAGTCAGATTGCAATTTGTTATTGGTGTCAGCAACAAGACTTTTCAAGGGGAAACTTCCACATCCGTTGGGTAAACTCATCCGGATGATGTTGGTTTGCCAACTTGAGACAGTGAACACACTGACGGACTTACCATTAGGCAAGAAGAGGAAATTGTCTTAGGCCTCACATTATCAAGGTGCCTCATGAGCTGAGCTTAAAAAAATAAAATGCAAATTTAAAAAATCATCTCCGCCTGAGGCATAATAAATACATAAAATCCCCCTAAATCTGTCTGTTTAATATAGAGATACAGTGCCTTGCGAAAGTATTCGGCCCCCTTGAACTTTGCGACCTTTTGCCACATTTCAGGCTTCAAACATAAAGATATGAAACTGTATTTTTATGTGAAGAATCAACAACAAGTGGGACACAATCATGAAGTGGAACGACATTTATTGGATATTTCAAACTTTAACAAATCAAAAACTGAAAAATTGGGTGTGCAAAATTATTCAGCCCCTTTACTTTCAGTGCAGCAAACCCTCTCCAGACGTTCAGTGAGGATCTCTGAATGATCCAATGTTGACCTAAATGACTAATGATGATAAATACAATCCACCTGTGTGTAATCACACGTATTTCCTGTAGTATTTCACGTAACTTCACGTGTTTTTGTCGAACTGCTTTGCTTTATCTTCTCCAGGTCGCAGTTGTAAATGAGAACTTGTTCTCAACTGGCCTACCTGGTTTAAATAAAGGTGAAATTTTAAAAAACAAGGGTGTCTAAATATATATATATATATATATATATATATATAAGGATATTTCATGCGGAAACCCTCATATTAAACACCAATGGTATTCACTAAGTTAATGGTTTATACTGTAAACTGAAAAAAATATATATAAATGCAACATGTGAAATAAAAGATCCCAGAAATGTTCGATATGCACAAAAATGTATTTCGCACAAATTTGTTTACATCCCTGTTAGTGAGCATTTCTTCTTTGCCAAGATAATCTATCCAACTGACAGGTGTGGCATATCAGGAAGCTGATTAAACAGCATGATCATTACACAGGTGCACCTTGTGCTGGGGACAATTAAAGGCCACTCTCAAGTGTGCAGTTTTGTCACACAACACAATGCCACAGAAGTCTCAAATGTTGGGGGAGTGTGCAATTGGCATGCTGATTGCAGGAATATCCACCAGCGCTGTTACCAGATAATTTAATGTTCATTTCCAGACCTTAAGCCACCTCAAGTCATTTTAGAGAATTTGGCAGAAAGTCCAACCGGCCTCACAACCGCAGACCACGTGTAACCACACCAGCCCAGGACCTCCACAGCCATCTTCTTCACCTGCATGATCGTTTGAGACCAGCCACCCAGACAGCTGATGAAACTGTGGGTTTACACAACTGAAGAATTTCTGCACAAACTGTCTCAGGGAAGCTCATCTGCTTGCTCGTCGTCCTCACCAGGGTCTAAACAAGACTGTAATTCGGCGTCGTAACCGACTTCAGTGGGCAACTACTCCACCACCTCACTGGCACGCTGGAAAAGTGTACTCTTCACGGATGAATCTTAGTTTCAACTGTACCGGGCAGATGGCAGACAGTGTGCATGGTGTCATGTGGGTGAGCGATTTGCTGATGTTAACGTTGTGAACAGAGTGCCCCGTGGGGTTATATGGGCAGGCATAAGCTATGGACAACGAACACAATTGCATTTTAACGATGGGCGTTTGCATTCACAAAGATACCGTGACAAGATCCTGAGGCCCATTGTCGTGCCATTCATCCACCGCCATCACCTCATGTTTCAGCATGATAATGCAAAGCCCCATGTCGCAAGGATCTGTACACAATTCCTGGACGCTGTAAAAGTTCTCAGTTCTTCCATGGCCTACATACTCACTAGACATGTCACACGTTAAGCATGTTTGGGATGCTCTGGATTGATGTATACAACAGCATGTTCCAGTTCCCGCAAATATCCAGCAACTTCACACAGCCATTGAAGAGGAGTGGGACAATCAACAGCCTGGGCACAATCAACAGCCTGATCAAGCAGGAGATGTGTCGTGCTGCATGAGGTAAATGGTGGTCAAACCAGATACTGACTGGTTTTCTGATCCACGCCCCTACCTTTTTTTTAAGGTATCTGTGATCAACATCTGTGGTCCCAGTCATGTGAAATCCATAGATTAGAGTTTAATTTATTTATTTCAATTGACGAACTGTAACTCAGTAAAATTGTTACTCGTTGCGTTTTATATTTTTTGTTCAGTGTAGTTAGGATGCAGCTTTGTCATTCAATTTTATACTTGAAAATCATCCTATTAGATTTAAAATATATGTATTTTACATGTGATAAGGCCACACGGAGCGTCAGAGAAAATCACAGACACCTGTGATCATCTGAGGTACCCAAAAAGGCATCAGATGTCATCTGATAAAATTCCATGTATTCCTTAAGTTACCGGAATTATGGTAGTTTACTGGTGATTTCCCATAATATTCCCTGCCTTTGCAACCCCATTGAGGATGCACTGTGGCAGATGCAACGATACAACAAGGGAGTGAAGGGGTACACCGTCCGTAGGACATAAATCATTTACAGCGCTACGGTTTTAGCCAGACACCATACAATGTAATGGACTAACTGGCAACTGAGGCAATACTTTCTGCCACTGTGTCCTATGTCCTGTCCTGACAGATAATAGTCCCCAGCTGTTGTTGGTTCAGGGGAACAAAGGGCTGTTTGAAAAAGTGATCGGTTGATTGGTCCTATTGGTGCTGTTTTAATAGGACGTGGATCAGAGGAGAGCTGGCATCTGTGTACGGTACTGCCTTACACACACGGACACGCACACACACACAATCCGTTGGCTGGCCCAGCATACTGTAACAACACTGGCCCATCTGTGTGTGTCCAAGTGGAGAGAGAGAAAGTGGTGAAGAGGGAGAGAGAGATTTTTTACATTTGACATTTTAGTAATTTTGCAGATGCTCTTATTCATATTTAACTTGTTTTCATACTTAAGATAAGAATGTGTATGTTATCTTTGTATTTGCTGTAGGGTAAGTAACTAAGCCAGTGCCCAAAGGGCAGGAGCCGACCTCCTGTTTCTGCAGCGAGGCAGCTTTATGGGTGGTGTTGTGCTACCACTTCTTTTCTATTTTGGGGAGTTTTGCTACCTGCTGGCTGGCTATGACATGCAAGGTAAAGCATGTATGTTTTTAGTACCACAGGTAAAAATGTGATCTTCAAATTCCAGTCTCCATCAATGGGCACTTTTCATAATTCTTAGAACAGTTCAAAAGATCCTGATAATAATAATAATTATAGTGTGAAGAGTATGGTACATTCAAACTGTCTTATCTGCTTAGTAAATACTATATATTTTATGGCTGCACATAGCTTTCACCCCAATCAGGTTTGAACTACAAGACAGAGGGGAGGAAAGGGTGAGGAGAGAGTGAGTGAGCTAGACATGGCTTCAAATTTTTTATTTGTTTTCTTTCAAATACTTAAAATGTTAGATTGATGCTTGAGCATGCCTAGATTACCAAATTGTTTGGACCTGCACTTTTGGGACTATTTTCATTGGTTCAAGTCCACTGGGCAAGCTGTGCGTGTGTGTGCATGTGCACTCGTGTGTGTGTGTGTGTGTGTGTGTGTGTGTGTGTGTGTGTGTGTGTGTGTGTGTGTGTGTGTGTGTGTGTGTGTGTGTGTGTGTGGAGATACAGAAGTGTGCCTTGTCTTCATGGAGAGAGAACATTATTGTCTTCTCCCTGTCAGCATAAAAAAAGTAGGGTAGAGTGAGGTAAAATGAGCCAGAGAGTTAGTTGAGCCTAGGGCTATTGCGATGACCTTATTACCACCACAATGCCGGTCACGAGTCATGAAGGCAGTCAAATTTCATGTGACCGTAGCCTACCAAACTTGCTAACTGCCTGGTATTCAACACTCTATTTTCCCTCTAATCACTATGACATCAATGCAAATGTATCGAAAATCTAATCAAACACTTTATGAGAATGCATAAGTTCATGTTGCGAGACTTACTATATTTATTTCTCAACTTTCCTAATTTTAAGCACATTGCTTATATTTACAACAGGAGTATAGCCTACCTGGCTGGCATGAAAATGAACCAGGGAAAGCTTCCTCCATTCGCTATTTAAGTGCATAGATGACACATATTTTTTCCTGCTGCCCCTGTTTTGATACAGGTGCATGATAATGGTCCATTCTAAATCCAAACAAATTTCACATCCATATTATTTAGTAAATGTAAAGACAAGATTAAATGAAGAATAGTCTGATTTGGTGACAATATTAGCCTATCACCCGTGACTTTTTCCACATTTTGTTACGATACAGCCTTATTTAAAAAATATATATATTAATCAATCTAAACACAATACCCCATAATAACAAAGAAAAAAACAGATTTGAAATTTTAGCAAATTTATCAAATGGAAAAAGCTGATTTACATAATTATTCAGACCCTTTACTCAGAACTTTGTTGAAGCACCTTTGGCAGAGATTACAGCCTTAAGTCTTCTTGGGTATGATGCTACAACCTTGGCACACCTGTATTTTTCGGAGTTTCTCCCATTCTTCTCTGCAGTACCTCTCAAGCTCTGTCAGGTTGGATGGGGAGCATCGCTGCACAGCTATTTTCAGGTCTCTCCAGAGATGTTCGATGGGGTTCAAGTCCGGGCTCTGGCTGGAACACTCAAGGACATTTAGAGACTTGCCCCGAAGCCACTCCGTCGTTGTCTTGGCTGTGTGCTTAGGGTCGTTGTTCTGTTGTAAGGTGAAACTTCGCCCCCAACCTGAGCAGATTTTAATCAAGCATCTCTCTGTACTTTGCTCCATTCATATTTCCCTCAATCCAAAGCTTCACCGTAGGGATGGTGCCAGGTTTCCTCCAGATGTGACGCTTGGCATTCAAGGAGCTCTGTCAGTGACCATCGGGTTCTTGGTCAATTTCTTGACCAAGGCCCTTCTCCCCGATTACTCAGTTGTGTGTAGATTGATGAGGAAATAGTTTTATTTAATCCATTTTAGAATAAGACTGTAACGTAACAAAATGTGGGAAAAGTCTAGGGGTCATGCATAGGAACTCAAAATAGTGCATTTGTATTGTTACATAGCAGATATCATGCCCCATGTGTACAAACATAAAACAATCAGGGGTCTAGCCCCCCTTGAGGTTCTTGAGAGAGCAGCGAAGGAAGTAACAGAAGGGAAGAAGTCAAATCGAAGAGCAGCAACAGATAAAATAAAAAAAAATAGACTGAATGATACTGAAGAGTAAAATGTACAAAAAAGATAATGAACATGTACCTGTGCGAAAGAGGCTATGATGGCAGAGGCACACAAGGTCTTATCTGATGACATGGCGTCTTAGCTTGCTAAACATATCAAGAATTACGTGGACCAGTTTCATGGTCTTTGTTAAAATAATGGGCACAATGACAACCCAGAGATGGCGCTAGTGGGGCACCTATCTAGGATATACAAACAGGTGCATTATGAGTGTCTGATTAGGATGTCGTAACATGTTATACCTGAGTAAAGGATTATGCTTGAACTTTACCAAACTCTCCGACGTGAGTTATTCGCATAAAAGCATGGTGTCAGAGAAATGAACCCAAAGTCGAGCGCTGTGGAAAAGCGGTTAAGGCATGTGGACAAGGTAATAGCTGTCGGATAAACACAAATGTACGAGTGCCTTGATCAAAGTGCCCTGAACAAAGCCGTATGTATGGCACATTGCCAAATGCCTACCATTTGAAGAGATACTGCCAAGCCTGGCAAAAGCAAAAGTCTTTTCTGATATGGATGCAAAAAATTGGTACTGGCAGGTACGTCTGGATGAAGATGGTAGTTACCTCACCACATTTTGGACCCCCAATGGACAAGGTTATCTTTTTGGAGTGAAACCAGCTGCAGAGGAATATCGGCGAAGGCAACATGATGCACTTCAGGGGCTGCCTGGATTAAGCATCGCAGCTGATGACATCCTGGTATACGGCTGTGGTGCTACAATGGAAGAAGCAGTGCAGGACCATGACCCCAACCTGATCTACAAAGAGCAAGGGAGATGACTCTAAAGCTGAATAAAGACAAACGTTAAGCTCAGGCTCACAAGTATTACAAACATGGGAAACAGCTGAAGCCAGACTCCACGAAGGTGGAGGCAGTACAGCAAATGCCGCCACCTACAGATGCAAAATCAGTGCAGCGACTGCTTGGTTTTGTAAATTACTTAGACAAATTCCGACCTCATCTGTCTGACATATGTGAGCCATTGTGTCAGCTGAACAATAAAGATGTGCTGTGGGCATGGCTTCCTCAACATGATGATGCATTGGAGCAAATCAAGAAATTGCTAAGCAAGCAAACAACCAATACTGAGGTACTATGACGTCGCTGAAGAAGTGACCCTACAATGTGATGCAAGTGACAAAGGCCTAGGGGCAGCCTCCTGCAGAAGGGACAGCCCATTGCATTTGCTTCAAGGACATTGACACCCACGGAGCAAGGACCTTCCCAAATTGAAAAGGAGTGCCTAGCCATAGTGTTCACCTGTGACCGTTTTGATCAATACCTTCATGGTAGGGACTTTATCACGGTGCACACTGATCCAATCTATACCTAGCTAACAAAACTACTAACGTTAGCTTTGTTAGCCTAGCTAGATAGCTCGCTAACACTCGTTAGCTAGGTTGAGGCAATCATGAAGCCAGCAGCTAACGTTAATAATTCACTCACTGAATAAATGTTTGGCACAGGATAAATAACATGAAACGATCTGCTATTTTTACTGTCATTCTTTTGCGACTAGCTATTGCATAGTGACACTTACTGATTCACAGTATATATATACAAAATGATGTGGTCACCCCTTCAAATTAGTGGATTCGACTATTTCAGCCACACCCGTTGCTGACAGGTGTATAAAATCGAGCACACAGCCATGAAATCTCCATAGACAAACATTTGTAGTAGAGTGAAGAACTCAGTGACTTTCAACGTGGCACCGTAAGTTCGTCAAATTTCGACCCAGCTTGAGCGGCAATGGCTCAGCCGCAAAGTGGAAGGCCGTGCAAGCTCACAGAACGGGACCGCCAGGTGCTGAAGCGCGTAGTGCGTAAAAATCATATGTCCTGAGTTGCAACACTCACTACCGAGTTCCAAACTGCCTCTGGAAGCAACGTCAGCACAATAACTGTTAATTGGGAGCTTCAGAAAATGGTTTTACATGGCCGAGCAGCCACACACAAGCCTAAGATCACCATGCGCAATGCCAAGCATCGGCTGGATGGGTGTAAAGTTCGCCGCCATTGGGCTCTGGAGCAGTGGAAATGTGTTCTCTGGAGTGGTGAATCACGCTTCACCATCTGGCAATCCGACAGATGAATCTGGGTTTGGCAGATGCCAGGAGAACGCTACCTGCCCCAATGTGTAGTGCCAACTGTAATGTTTGGTGGAGGAGGAATAATGGTCTGGGGGTGTTTTTATGGTTCAGGCTAGGCCCCTTAGTTCCAGTGAAAGGAAATCTTAATGCTACAGGATACAATGACATTCTAGACAATTCTGTGCTTCCAACTTTGTGGCAACAGTTTGCGGAAGGCCCTTTTCCTGTTTCAGCATAACAATGCCCCCGTGCACAAAGCAAGGTCCATACAGAAATGGTTTGTCGAGATCGGTGTGGAAGAACTTGGCTGGCCTGCAGAGCCCTGACCTCAACTCCATCTAACCCCTTTGGGATGAATTGGAACACCGACTGCGAGCCTAATCGCTCAACATCATTGCAAGTCCCGGCAGCAGTAGAAAGCATTCCCAGAAGAGTGGAGGCTGTTATAGTTATTATTTTTTATTTTATTTCACCTTTATTTAACCAGGTAGGCAGGTTGAGAACAAGTTCTCATTTACAACTGCGACCTGGCCAAGATAAAGCATAGCAGTGTGAACAGACAGAGTTACACATGGAGTAAACAATAAACAAGTCAATAACACAGTAAAAAAAAAAAGTTTAACATTTAAAAAAAGAGTCTATATACATTGTGTGCAAAAGGCATGAGGAGGTAGGCAAATAATTACAATTTAGCAGATTAACACTGGAGTGATAAATGATCAGATGGTCATGTGCAGGTAGAGATACTGGTGTGCAAAAGAGCAGAAAAGTAAATAAATAAAAACAGTATGGGGATGAAGTAGGTAAATTGGGTGGGCTATTTACCGATGGACTATGTACAGCTGCAGCGATCGGTTAGCTGCTCAGATAGCAGATGTTTAAAGTTAGTGAGGGAGATAAAAGTCTCTAACTTAAACGATTTTTGCAATTCGTTCCAGTCACAGGCAGCAGAGAACTGGAAGGAAAGGCGGCCAAATGAGGTGTTGGCTTTAGGGATGATCAGTGAGATACACCTGCTGGAGCGCGTGCTACGGGTGGGTGTTGCCATCGTGACCAGTGAACTGAGATAAGGCGGAGCTTTACCTAGCATGGACTTGTAGATGACCTGGAGCCAGTGGGTCTGGCGACGAATATGTAGCGAGGGCCAGCCAACTAGAGCATACAGGTCGCAGTGGTGTATAAGGTGCTTTAGTAACAAAGCGGATGGCACTGTGATAAACTGCATCCAGTTTGCTGAGTAGAGTATTGGAAGCCATTTTGTAGATGACATCGCCGAAGTCGAGGATCGGTAGGATAGTCAGTTTTACTAGGGTAAGTTTGGCGGTGTGAGTGAAGGAGGCTTTGATGCGAAATAGAAAGCTGATTCTAGATTTGATTTTGGATTGGATTGGAGATGTTTGATATGAGTCTGGAAGGAGAGTTTACAGTCTAGCCAGACACCTAGGTACTTATAGATGTCCACATATTCTAGGTCGGAACCATCCAGGGTGGTGATGCTAGTCGGGCGTGCGGGTGCATGCAGCGAACGGTTGAAAAGCATGCATTTGGTTTTACTAGCGTTTAAGAGCAGTTGGAGGCCACGGAAGGAGTGTTATGGCATTGAAGCTCGTTTGGAGGTTAGATAGCACAGTGTCCAAGGAAGGGCCAGAAGTATACAGAATGGTGTCTTCTGCGTAGAGGTGGATCAGGGAATCGCCCGCAGCAAGAGCAACATCATTGATATATACAGAGAAAAGAGTCGGCCCCGAGAATTGAACCCTGTGGCACCCCAATAGAGACTGCCAGAGGACCGGACAACATGCCCTCCGATTTTGACACACTGAACTCTGTTTGCAAAGTAGTTGGTGAACCATGCAAGGCAGTCATTTGAAAAACCAAGACTACTGAGTCTGCCGATAAGAATATGGTGATTGACAGAGTCGAAAGCCTTGGCCAGGTCGATGAAGACGGCTGCACAGTTGTTAAGGGAATTTTGATCAATAATGACTAATTATGTATACATTTCAATCAGGACTGACTAATCAGAATTAGTATTATGTTACTGTATATGTATATGTATGTAGAAATGAATGAACTATATCGCCAGACTGGCTAGAATACTTATCTACACAGGCTTACCTTGGCTCTAGACGATGTGGAAAGGCTTGAGAACTATACAGCCTTTGTACCAGTGTCAAGAAGAGACGGAACTGTTAGAAAACGCTGACGTCATTTTCAGTTTATAACCTGTGATAAAATGTATCATGGGCAGTACTCTCGAGAATAAATGCTGCTGGTTGATTTTAAAGACTGGTCTCTGTCCATTTTATACAAATAACAGTCTTACAAATTCTTATGAATTGACAGAGTGTTTAATTTTAATTGGGAATTAAAACACAGAGGAATTTAATTCCTGTAACAACAGTACTGTCTTTTATCGATGGTGGTTATGATAGTACCAAAGGGGGGACCAACTCCATATTAATGCCAATGACTTTGGAATGAGATGTTTGACGAGCAGGTGTCTACGTACTTTTGGTAATGTAGTGTACTGATTGGTAATACAGGTTTGGTTAAACAGAGTGCAATAGAATGAGTGACATTCAATAAAATCTACTTCATGAATAGAGGGATATTATTTTCAATGAAAATGTTGAAAGTAGTTGATTTAATGATTTGAAAATATGGATTTTACGGGCAATCAGTTCTTACAGTGAGCACCAGGGAACCAACCTCTAGTGGGCCAGACTAAGCCCAGGACAACAACACAAGGTTACTGTGACACTACAGCTGACGTAACTCTGAATAGTACCACATGTACTAGAATAATGTTTGAAAACTTTTATTTTGTGCCATATCAAGTGCAGCTTTTAAACAGCATACAGCATTATGCAATCTACTGTGTGAAAAAGCGATATTATTTTCAATTAAAATGTTGAAAGTATTTGAATATATGCTTTTACAGGCAATCAGTGACTACCATTCGCAAAAGCACAAGGTTGGTAGTTTTATGACTTACACATTAAAGACGTTGTTACAAAGTCTACTGTGTATAGTGTTAAATATAACCCTGCCTTACATAAAGCTTACAGAATGAGTAATAGCAGAACAGCACTGTAACCAGACGAACAAATAATACATTTTATGCCATAACATTTTTATAATTTTCTACATTGAAATCTGTCTGCCTTTTTTTATTTTTCAAAGTCAAAGTTTCAAACTGCTCAACATTGTGTATAGAGTGAAAGTAATATTTAAAAACATTGTAAACATTATTTGCATAGTAGTTCACTAAATTACAGAGTATGTGGTCTCTTGAAGTTGATGTATTTGGGTCTTTTTATATCAAATTCAGAATAAATAATAGCAAGGTTTGTTGTAGTTTGAAAGGGTTTAATCCACCTTAGGCCAGGAGTGTTTCGAATTCACATGACGTGACTATAAAAAACCTGGCCCTATAGTCATAGCACAGATGAAAAGGGAATCTATCCATACTGAACAAAACTATAAATGCAACATGGAAAGTGTTGGTTTCATGAGCTGAAATGAAAGATCCCATAAATGTTCCATACGCACAAAAAGCTTCTTTCTCTCAAATTTTGTGCACACGTTTGTTTACATCCATGTAAGTGAGCATATCTCCTTTACCAAAATAATTCATCCACCTGGCAGGTGTGGCATATCAAGAAGCTGATTAAACAGCATGATCATTACACAGGTGCACCTTGTGCTGGGGGGAAAAAAGGCCACTCTAAAATGTGCAGTTTTGTCACACAAACGTTGCCATAGAATACTTACATTTTGAGGGAGCGTGTATTTGGTATGCTGACTGCAGGAATGTCCACCATAGCTGTTGCCAGACAATTTAATATTCATTTCTCTACCATAAGCCGCCTCCAATGTAATTTTAGAGAATTTGGCACCACATCCAACAGGCTTCACAACTGTAGACCACATGTAACCACGCCAGCCCAGGATCTCCACAACTGGCTTCTTCACCTGCGGTATCGCCATCCGGACAGCTGGTGAAACTGGGTTTGCACAGCCAAGGAGGTTCTGCACAAACGGTCAGAAACCCCTTCAAGGAAGCTCGTCTGCATGCTTGTCGTCCACACCAGGGTCTTGACCTGACTGCAGTTTGTCGTCGTGAACTTCAGTGGGGAAACGTTCACCGGCCACTGGCAAGTTGGAGAAGCATGCTCTTCAAAGGTTAATCCCGGTTTCAACTGTACTGGGCAGGTGGCAGCTGATGTTAACATTGTGAGCAGAGTGCACCATCGTGGCGGGGGCTCCCTAGTGGCGCAGCGGTCTAAGCCACTGCATCTCACTACCGATTCCAGGCTGTATCACAACCGGCCGTGATTGGGAGTCCCATAGGGCGGAGCACATTTGGCCCAGCGTTTTCCGGTTTAGGGTAGGCAGTCATTGTAAATAAGAATGTGTTCTTAACTGACTTGCCCAGTTAAATAAAAAATACAAATTTAAAAAAAGGTCCCAGTTCATCAATGGCTTGTATACTCACCAGACATTCCACCCATTGAGCACGTTTGGGATGCTTTGGATCGATGTGTACGACAGCATGTTCCAGTTCCTGCCAATATCCAGCAACTTTGCACAGCCATTGAAGAGGAGTTTGACAACATTCTACAGGCCACAACAGCCTGATCAACTCAGCATGAGCATCAGCATGAGGTAAATGGTGGTCACACCAGATACTGACTGGTTTTCTGATCCACATCCCTACCTTTTTTTTAAGGCATTAGTGACCAACATATGTACAATACCAGTCCAACATTTGGACACACCTACTAATTCAAGGATTTTTATTTATTTGTACTATTTTCTACCTTGTAGAATAATAGTGAAGACATCAAAACTATGAAATAACACATATGGAATCATGTAGTAACCAAAAAAGTGTTAAACAAATCAAAATATTGTTTATTTTACATTCTTCAAAATAGCCACCATTTGCCTTGATGACAGTTTTGCACACTCTTGGCATTCTCTCAACCAGCTCTATGAGGAATGCTTTTCTAACAGTCTTGAAGAAGTTCCCACATATGCTGAGAACTTGTTGGCTGATTTTCCTTCACTCTGCGGTCCATCTCACCCCAAACCATCTCATTTGAGTTGAGGTCGTGTGATTGTGGAAGCCAGGTCATCTGATGCAGCACCATCACTCTCCTTCTTGGTCAAATAGCCCTTACACAGCCTGGGGCTATGTTTTGGGTCATTGTCCTGTTGAAAACAAATGATGGTCCCACTAAGCGCAAACCAGATGGGATGGCGTATCGCTACAGAATGCCCTTGTAGCCATGCTGGTTGGGTGTGCCTCACCAACAGTGTCAACAGCAAAGCCACCCACATCATCACACCTCCTCCATGCTTCGCGGTGGGAACCACACATGCGGAGATAATCCGTACACCTACTCTGCGTCTCACAAAGAAAGGGCAGTTGGAACCAATAATCTCACATTTGGACTCATCAGACCAAAAGACAGATTTCCACCAGTCTAATGGCCATTGCTCGTGTTTCTTGGCCCAAGGAAGTCTCTTCTTATTATTGATGTCCTTTAGTAGTAGTTTCTTTGCAGCAATTAGACAATGAAGGCCTGATTCATGCAGTCTCCTCTAAACAGTTGATGTTGATGTGTCTGTTACATGAACGCTGAAGAATTTATTTGGGCTGCAATCTGAAGTGCAGTTAACTCTATTGAGCTTATCCTCTGCAGAAGAGATAACGCTGGGTCTTCCTTTCCTGTGGCGGTCCTCATGAGAGCCAATTTCATCATAGCGCTTGATGGTTTTGAAAATTGACATTTTCCTTTAAAGTAATGATGGATTGTCGCTTCTCTTTGCTTATTTGAGCTGTTTTTGCCATAATATCGACTTAGTCCTATTTTGGTAAAAGACCATCTTCTGTATACCAACCCTACCTTGTCAGAACACAACGGATTGGCTCAAACGCATTAAGAAGGAAAGAAATTCCATAAATTATCTTTTAACAAGGCAATCTGTTAATTGAAATGCATTCCAGGTGACTACCTCATGAAGCTGGTTGAAAGAATGCCAAGAGTGTGCAAAGCTGTCATCAAGGCAAAGGGTTGCTATTTGAAGAATCTCAAATATAAAATATATTTTGTTAAACACTTTTTTGGTTACTACATGATTCCACATGTGTTATTTCATAGTTTAGATGTCATCACTATTATTATACAATGTAGAAAATAGTAAAATAAAGAAAAACCATGTGAAATCCATAGATTATGTCCTAATGCATTTATTTGAATTGACTGATTTCCATGAACTTAAGTTGTTGCATGTTGCGTTTATATTTTTCTTCAGTGTATAATAATAATATTTTGTCATAGCCTACAAATAGGACCCAAAGTTTTACCTGACCAGGTCATGAAATTAGGAAAAACTCCAGGCCACAGAAAAGACAAGTACGAATTATGCCACACCACTTTTGAACCTGTGGTACCATCTCTGGATCCAGTGGATCCTCCAGGCGTGCTGTTATGACAGCGCACTCCACAGACAGACATCCCGCCTGGTGCTGAGTTCTTATAGGGTAAACACTCACTCTGAATGTTTGTGGTGATGGGAGCAAGCTCAGATGCCCTAAATACACTGCAGCATCTGTTTCAGTGTAGGACATGCTGCAGAAAATCCATCTGTGGATCAAGACAGCTCTGCACCAGCTCTGCACCAGCTCTGCACCAGCTCTGCACCAGCTCTGCACCAGCTCTGCACCTGAAAATATGGACCAAATAAGCTGGCAACAACCGCAACACACAGTACCATTGAATCTCCATCCCAGCAACACTGATAGATCCATGGTGGTGTGGTGGTGAAGAATAGATAGGGAGAGCTGAGCATTACAACTGGTTTGTCCTTGATGGTCCCTTCCTCTGTCCTCGCCTTCATTACCAGATCATCCGGACCCATCTGTGGCAACCCCAAAACCAATTATCCCCTATAACACACACCCCTCCTCTGTTCACCACACTGCTGCATGATCTGTATTAAACACACGCACACACACACACACACACACACACACACACACACACACACACACACACACACACACACACACACACACACACACACACACACACACACACACACACACACACACACACACAAACACACACAGGAACACATATATTAAAAACTGTTCCACAACACCTGAAATTAACCTAGGATCCCACCACTCCTCCAATAATCTGTATTCTATCTTTCTCTCACCTCTCTCTCCTCTTTCTCTCTCTCTTTCTCTCTCTTCCCTCTCCCGGCCCCCATGTCCACGGCACTCAGCAGAACCAATGACACAGGGTTGCTGGTTCGAGGTCAGCCTACACTAGGGTAACGATAGTCCACATTGACGTTCTTCTGGTTCCCAATCATAGGTATGAGTGCTATAAAGAGACCCACAGCTGAGCACAACCATATAGCCATGACTCATGCAATTACACGCACACACGCACACACACATACACACACACACACACACACACACACACACACACACACACACACACTGAACACGAAAATGACAGAGAGCAGCAGCAGTAGTACAGGCTGTAAAATCTTCTCATGGTCCTCTTATAGAGCCCTGAATGTCAGCTTAACGCAGGGTAGTGCAGGTTTCTCTGTTTCTCTCTGCCTTTCTCTCTCTCTCTTGCTCTCTCTCTCAGCCTTGCTAAAAACAATTTAATATTTTATTACTTTCTTATCGCCTTAACAAAAAAATTAAATCAAAAGTTACGTAGAACTATTGTTGTGAGCACGGACGCTAAAAAACCACTGTGTTATGAGTAGGTGACACTGTTTTTTTATGGTCTTCCACCCTGTAGTCTACATAGAAACTCAGTATGAGTTATTTAGCGATATATTATTTACATATATTCCACGTTTGTCATAGTGCTTTGCCTTTTGCTTTCCTTGACCCTTGTTGGCAGTTATGAGCGTACACAGTGCACGTTTATTACTGTGAGACAAAGGACAAGAGGTAGCCGGGTGAGCAGAGTGGACTGTCTAAAAGTGTGTGGATGTAATGGTATGTGGAGAGGAGATGGTAACCAAACAAATTAATGTACAAACCTTTTCAAACCTCTATCTAACCATTTATCAACTATGTGGTCTTCCACTCCTTCCATCTCAGATAAATGTTATTGTATTTCTTTCACAAATTTGTTTTGTGTCGTGAAAAACTACATCTTTCTAAGACTGGTCTCCATCTCTGAACAAAAGCCTTCCCTACCGTAAAGAGGTAGAGATCAATGTTAACATGGCTGACTATCAGTGCTCTGCCTTCACCACAGAAAATGAACAGACCTTGGAGGTGCAGACGGCACAGTCCTCTTCATGTCAAAATAAAAGGCCTTGCAAATAGCGCTGACAAAGAGCAGAGCTGCCTGAACTCAGTGGCCTAAATTATGGCTGAATGGACCTAGGAACCTTTGTGTGTGTGTCCATGTTTGTTTTTATACAGAGTGGCCTTAAATGTAGCTGTGTTCTTTGTCCCCTTGTGATACAGATGGTAGGACGAGTGGGAGAGCAGGGCACCAACGCCTTCTCTCGTACTCTCCATCCCTCTCCGTCACTCTTCATCTCTCCATCTCCAGCCCCTTTATGTACAGGCAACATAGAACAGGGCTGAATAGAAAGAGAGAGATTGAATTGGCTCTGGGTCCGCTCTTGTGTCCATTTCAGAGTAACAGCATGCATTGACACATTGTTTGCAGCATGCATGCAATGCATTGACGCTCAGTGTTTTTGTTTTTCTCTAATGTTCGAGGCACTGGACCCTTGTCTGTCTGTTGGCCTTGTGTTGCACCACTGCAGCCTATGAAAGGCTGTGCTCCTCTGTAGCCAATATCGTGCTCTTGTGCCTAACAGAGAGAACTATTGCATCTGAAAGACCCCCTCGGTGTGACCTCTTGTACCTCGCAGAGAGAAAGGGTTGTATTGCCAGGTAAACAGAAGAGGACGAACAGCACAGACCTTCTATCCATCAGAACTCAGTGTCCTCTGGCCTCTAAGCTCCAACACACCGACACCGTGGTCTTTGTGTAACATTCTCTGACAATAACACCATAATCCAACATTCCTTGGCTTTAAACTTCATTGAGATAAAAAGTGGCCACATTTTGGGACTATCTGTGTATTTTAAGTGTTTTATCTGTTTTAATTTGCATCTAAATCCCTCTCTGAATGTGCTATGCACTCATGGATAGTGTTGAATGAAAGCCACTGTCCCCTTCAACAGACCCACCATGGCCTTTTTGTAACATCTGATAATAACTCCATAGCTAAGCTCAATATTCCCTGGGTTTTAAATGAGTTGAATATAGAAGAGGACTTTTATGTTTGGCTCCCGGGTACTCCCTCTGTAACTGCATCCCAAATGACACCCTATTTCCTATGTAGTGCACTATAAATTGATTAAGGTGCCATTTGGGATTACAACCCTGTCTCTCCCAGCTCCATGTTCTCCTCAGCCAGGGGCCATTAAGCTATCAAGGATGTGGCCTGTGAGAAATGGAACACTGTCCAGAGATACTGAATTCCTCTGAGCTGGGGGAGGAAAGGCAGAGGGTAGTGTGTGTGTGTGTGTGTGTGTGTGTGTGTGTGTGTGTGTGTGTGTGTGTGTGTGTGTGTGTGTGTGTGTGTGTGTGTGTGTGTGTGTGTGTGTGTGTGTGTGTGTGTGTGTGTGTGTGTGTGTGGGGTGGGGGGGGGGGGGATTGTGTGTGTATGCATGTGTGCGTTAATGCGCGCGTGTGGGGTGGCTAGGATGATGATGGACAGACATGGGGCACCCCCCAGTATCAAAGCAGCAGGAATGTAGAGCAGGAGACCGGTGGGACCTGGAACCTCTGAGCCTGCTGCTCCCATCTCCCCTCAGCCCCCCTCCGACCAGTCTTCATTATAGCCCTGCTCTCTCTCCCCTCTCTCTCTTTCTCTCTCGTTCTCTTTCTCTGATCTGTAGAGTAGTGAGACACAGAGCAGACTGTATCCATGCAGATGTTTACCACACCTACACAGTGTACAGCCTACTGACCTTCAAATTATACATACAGCCATTCCACTTTCACTGAATGTCTATGGTTTCAATAGGCTCTGAAAGATTGTGTGTGACACTGAATAGACTAACCTGTACTATTTCTGTTGACTTACATGGTTAACTTCATGTAGCCACAGTATGTATTGATATGGCATCTGATTATATACAAGTCCATTGTTCTTTCTGCCATAACCTTGGGATGACCTCTGCAAAACGAGAAGTCTATATCTATTTAGTGAGAAGAACCAATACATTGTAAGAATGTGTGTTCAGTCCACTGCCTGGGCGTTGACCTCTCAGTCTCTGTATGAGCCAATCAGAGAGCAGCGCTGGTTAATTGAACAGGGCAGCACTCCATCACTGCATGGGGTCATGGGCTGTAGGCTAGCCGGCAGTATTTGGCCTCTAGCCTCCAGTCCACAGTCCAGTTTCATTTCCCTCTAATAGACCAAGCAAACGCTGCTTCCCACTAGTGTTAAATCACAGTGAGAGAGACACCTCGTAACAATCTAATGGTGTATTTCTCTGCTGCTCAACTCAGTGTAAGAAACACCCACATGCATTCACTCACAGTATCAGAGCTATGGCTGCAGTAGAGGTACCAGGAAATTATATCAGACCAATAACAGATGCAGTCCAATGAATTGGCACCCTTGCACAATTCACTATTTCTCCTGGAATAAATTGAAATTGAAACAACTTTTGGTGTTTACCCATGTTTGTTTGATTTACAACTGCACAGTACCAAGAAAAAAATATCTAAGCTGAAAGTGAGATTTTCCACTTCAAAGAAAGAAAAAAATGTCCTGGACTAAATTTTTCAAAATTCTAACTTTGGCTTTGCTTTACTAATCCAATTTTCCCTCAACACAACACAAATGCTCTCCCTCTCTCTCTCCCTCTCCCTCTCCCTCTCTCCCCTCTCCCTCTCCCTCTCCCTCTCCCTCTCCTCCCTTCCTGTAGAACAAGAATAGCCTCTTCTCGCCACCGGCACCTGGCAGAGATCATTACCTTGTCGGAACTGTTGGTTTTGTTTCTCTCTGGGTTTTTCTCACTCTCCTCCACTACATAGGAACAAATGGAGAACATTCAATATTTATTGATTTGGAGACAGACATACATCTTTTACTGGAGATACCATTTAATCACAAAAGCTGATTTATCACTGCCTGCTCTGACAATCCCATTAAATTGCTGTCTAGCTAATCAAGTACATTCTCTTTCCTTGAGGAGTAATCTATTATAGGGCCAGCAGAACAAATCCCCACGATAACAGGATTGGAGTCTAGGTAGGGATGGAGGCTCGGAGCGGGAGGCCCAGTTATACTGCCTTACTCTGCTCTACCCAGACTGCCTCTCTCTTTCTTCCCGTAAATGAAAAAGAACATTCACAGGACTTTATGATGCTGACTTTCCCTCCCTACGCCAAAACCACACAATTTGTCTTGTGAAAAAAACACTAACATTTGATTCCAGTAAGCGTTGGATTAAATTAAGATGCAAAAAACAATGGGGTATATTTTTCTATACAAACAGTTCACAGTCATGTCTCTCCCTTACAAAATTACTTTGAAAAAAAACCCACATTGTTTTCAGACACGTGGACATAATAATCTCCGTTTTTTACAGAAACAGTTGGGGAGAATGCTTTGTTATTCTTTCAACTGCTGATTGCCTCTTTTCCTGAAATATTAACAAAGTGGACTCCCTCAGCCACAGTTTTGGTAAAAAGCCGAGGGATGGGGCTCGAGAAATGCAAACACTCTCTATTCAAGTACTGATCATCCATAATATCAAAATTATAATTTTATAGTTTTAATGTTTTTAGGCTATACAATGTTTGTTTACATTTACTTTGTTTATAAACATATTTACATGTGAAACTTCAAAGGTAGTGTTAACATATGAACTCTAAAGTTAATATATGTGAAAATATGGTTTCCCATGTGAAATTTAAGCTATTATGGAAATGTTACGTGCACACAAACTCATTTGGAACATAGCCTAAGATTACAATCCAACGGTTCTATGACTTGTGTTCTGTGGTCCAGACTCCAGATAGATAATGCTGTAATGTCGTGAGATAAAGAGCAACGGCTCCAGCCACTGTACGTCACTAGTTATTTTAATACCTGCGTGACTTGTCTTGTTGATCATGTTGATCTGTAAACCATCTTCTAATCCTTTAGCCAGGCAATGCTATGTGGCTGCTACTTTGGATATGCATCCCAAATGGCACCCTATTCCCTATATAGTGTACTACTTTCTACCAGAGCCCTATGAGCCATGGTCAAAAGTAATGCCGTAAAAATGGAACAGAATTCCATGCATTCCAAGCTTGGCCTACATTCTCTTTGCATTCTGATAATACATTGTACACAGGGCAGGTGGGTGTGATTTTGTGACACACAGCTACATTTCTGCATGTGTGTGTGTGTGTGTGTGTGTGTGTGTGTGTGTGTGTGTGTGTGTGTGTGTGTGTGTGTGTGTGTGTGTGTGTGTGTGTGTGTGTGTGTGTGTGTGTGTGTGTGTGTGTGTGTGTGTGTGTGTGCGTGCGTGCGTGCGTGTGTGTGTGCGTCCACCCTGTACTTTTAGCTCGCCGCTCTGGCAACGCACTGCCCGCCAGAGAGAGAGCTAACTATATTTAGTTGTATTTTTTTTGTTCCCTTTCACTTACCTAGTTTTGCCTACTCAAACACCCGGCTCAAACAGAGAGGGATGCTAAGTCAAGGTACGGTTTTGGTTGAATTAATTTATTGCCACTGGGCCTTGCCAGTGAACTACTAAACTGCTTGCTGACTGTACATTCTACTGCATGATTGTAGCGGGTTTATTGATGTGTTAGTTCTAGTAGCTACGACGATGTAGGTAGGCTGTGTGTAGCAGTTAGCGGTTATGATGAGGTTTGGCTTGGAAATGTTTTTTTGCCTGGTCACAGACCGCTTATGTGTTGTGCATTGAAGTCCACAAGCGAAGGGAAAAAGTGAGAGGAGGAGAGTGCACAGATGCGAGAAGGAATGCTACTACGAGCAAAATGATCATGCTGTTTGAATGTGGCTGCTATGAAAGTAAATTGTTTGCGTGTGATCAGGGACGAATTCATTCTGCTTTTCTTAAATGGAAGCTAATGGAATGAAATGGGGATAAACATACCGAAGTTTGTCCAAAAGAAACTCTTGTTGGCAACTGTTCGACTATTTATTACACCCGAGATCAGCTAGATGAAGGCAAGAGTGTGCAAGGCGGTATTGAATGTGTCACTGTTACCTTGATTACTCACATTTTTCTCTTGACCTGTGCACCTACGTTGTAAACTTTCATTCAAAGTCTAGGTTGTAGCAACCTCATGATGGGTATAGGGAAAATGGTTGTATCATGTAGTAGCCTAAACCTAGCGACGTTAAATTGGACTGGATGAATGGAATATGAGTGACAGTCTGTAATAGAAATAAGGCCATACACTTTCTTTTTAAATCACCCTCCCTAGGGCTGTTGTGGTGACTGAATTACCGCCACACCGGCGGCCACGAGTCATGAAGGCAGTCAGACCGTTTAGTCACAGTAATTAGGCTTCTCCAAGCTCTGATGCTGCTGATGGTCATTAGTGGCCTACCAAACTTGATAACTTCCTGGTACTCAGCACTTTATTGTCCCTCTAATCACTTTGACATCAATGCAAATTAAATGGAAAATCAAATCAAACACTTCATGAGAGCCCATGAGCTCCTGTTATGCAACATTTCTATAGGCTATGCAATAGCGTGAGAAAAAAGAGTGATGGCCTCTTTTAAAAAGAGGAGGATCCCATCAGCTTTCTATAGGCTAGGCCTACTATATTTACTTCTCAACTCTTCTAATATTAAGCACATTTCTTATCTTTACAACAGGAGTATAAAGCCTACCTGGCTGGTATGATAATGAACCAGGGAAAAGCGTCCTCCATTCTCTATTTAAGTGCATAGATGACATGTATTTTTTTCCCGCTGTCCCTGTTTCCAGACAGGTGCATGATAATGGTCCATTCCAAATAAAAACAAATGTCACACATGTATTACTTAGTATATGTAAAGACAAGATTAAATCAAGAATAATCTGATTTGGTGACAATATTAGCCTATCACTTGTGAATTCTGAATAATCACTTGTGAATGATGCCCAGCATAAGAAACAAAGCCTTTATTTTTTATTTTTTTTGCAACTTTTTGGACTGCACACATGTAGCCTAGCTCCATAGGCCTATATGTTTTGATAAGATTTGTATCACAACTAAAAGTGGCCAAATAATAATAATAATGAAGCACCTTAATCCTCTTTGCAAGGGGTGTAGAGCCTAACTGGCATACATAAGCAGCGCGTGAGTTTCAAGTTTGGGGAAAATCATTTTCACTATAAAAATACACATACATACATAATTGCATTTGCGGTCACTTTGATAATGGTGTTTTCCCACTAATGGAACATTCACCCTTATAGCCTACTACCATGTGTGCTTTTGCTGTGCTTATAATGTGAAGAAATAGACTAATAGTTTATCAACATTTAAAGCTAAATGTTCTGATCTGTTAAGTCAGCCACATTGCGTAAAAAATGTTTGGGATGATAGTAGTTGTATTAATTTGGGATCTATCGCATCCCACAACTGTCCCAGACTATGTTTGGAATATGTATTTCTCGCACAGAATAGAATAGGTCAACTTTTGTACTATGTGGGATAGTAGATTGATATAGGCTAGTGCTTTTGCTGTTTGTTAGGCCTACTAATTTTGTTGGCTGACAAAAAGTAAACGTGGACAGTTCTTCCAATATCTTCAATATGCACTTTAGAATTGGATAAGGATGTGCGCAGTTGCGTCCCCGATGACTCTGTCTTCACTTGTAGCCTGTGAGAAAGACAGGATGGAGAGCCATCTGAGTGAAAGGTGCTTTGGAGCACGCAGCACTCAAGGAGAAGTGCACAACGGTCACTGGCCGCAAAAGGCATGGATTTTTTTTCGGGTGCATTACTGCCACACAAAAGGGATGCCTCCATGAAGTTTTAGCCATTATCAAGTGCTTGACAAATTGTGAATGAGAGACTGATAGCGCGTACAGACAAAGCAGAGCTCATGCTTTTCAAGATCCCTTTTTCAAATCATCATTACAGTCGCATCATGCAGCCTTACAATGTATTAAAAATCAAAGCATATAGCCCAATGTTTGTAGAACAACTAAAACTTCATGAATAATTCTAAATTAAGCATATAGGAGTACCTATTACTTTGTTAACCGCTCAGAATAGCCGCATATGCACACTCCCTCAAATCATTTGGAGAAAAAATCCTTTCTATTTTATTCAGCTTTGTTCAATTGTATTCTTCATACAATAAAATAATAATTTATAAAATAATGCCACGGAGTTCTAAGCACATCTTGTCTGCTACATTAACTAGTGTAGCCCACAGCCATTTGACATAGCCAAAACTCAGAGTATAATATTCTGTTTTTCTGAAATACACTACATTTTCTTCATATCATGCTTCTTTAGACCTGTCTAAAATAAATCATGGATTTATTGTGAAGGTGTAGGCTATATTACATGGACTTATTAGACTTTTTAAAATGTAGATGTTCCAATGGTCAGCATCGGTGGCTTGTAGGCTACATGTGGAAGCCAGGAGAGACTAAATGTGTTTATGTTAATTAACTTCAATTACCGTGAGACCGACAGTTATTTGCTTGACAATCACCAGCTGATGAAATTTCGGAACTACCACAACCCTCATCTTAAACGTTGTGACCGTCATTGGTGTGTGTGTGTGTGTGTGTGTGTATGTGTGTGATTGTGCCTTTGTGTATTGCATGCGTGCTTATGGGTCTTAGAAGTGTGTGGTGTGGAGATCCTATTGGAGTTTAAATGAATTTATTCAAGGGAAGACCACAGGGGGCCCTAAACTCTGTCATAATGAAATGGTACTAGTAAACCCTGTGTGCACGTGTGTGCATGAGTGATTTTGCCTGCGTTTAGTGCGCGCGTGCAAGCATGAGTGTGTGTGTTTGTTAAGCAGCCAGGCCCTGCTTTTACAAGTCAACCTCTTCATTGTGTTGTTCTCCATCCACTTAATGACGTAGAGACCCAACAAGAATCATCAGGGTGGAAACAGAAACCTGGAGACATTTTATTGGCTTTTATGATTCACCACGTATAGTATTTCACTGGCTAGGCCGACCCAATATCGTTCTAGGAAAATAAGTACTGTGTCTCTGTTAGAGGTCGACCGATTAATCGGAATGGCCGATTAATTAGGGCCGATTTCAAGTTTTCATAACAATCGGAAATTGGTATTTGTAGCCTGTTTTTTGGTTTGTTTTTTACATCTTTATTCATTCTTTATTTAACGAGGCAAGTCAGTTAAGAACACATTCTTATTTTCAATGACTGCCTAGGAATGGTGGGTTAACTGCCTTGTTCAGGGACAGAATGACAGATTTTTACCTTGTCAGCTCGGGGATTCAATCTTGCAACCTTACAGTTAACTAGTCCAACACTATAACCACCTGATTACATTGCACTCCACGAGGAGACTGCCTGTTACGCGAATGCAGTAAGAAGCCATGGTAAGTTGCTAGCTAGCATTAAACTTATCTTATAAAAAACAATCAATCAATCATAATCACTAGTTATAACTACACATGGTTGATGATATTACTAGTTTATCTAGCGTGTCCTGCGTTGCATATAATCGATGCAGTGCGTATTCGCGGAAAAGGACTGTCGTGCTCCAATGTGTACCTAACCATAAATATCAATGCCTTTCTTTAAATCATATATATTTTTAAACCTGCATATTTAGTTAATATTGCCTTGCTAACATGGCTCGTTGCAAACTCTGTGAAGACTATTTTTTCCTAACAAAGACAGCCAACTTCGCCAAACGGGGGATGATTTAACAAAAGCGCATTTGTGAAAAAAGTACAATCGTTGCACGACTGTACCTAACCATAAACATCAATGCCTTTCTTAAAATCAATACACAGAAGTATATATTTTTAAGCCTGCTTAATTTGCTTAAAGAAATCCAGGTGTTTGGGCCGCCTACAGAATCTTACGTAATTATGACATAACATTGAAGGTTGTGCAATGTAACAGGAATATTTAAATTTATGGATGCCACCCATTAGATAAAATATGTAACGGTTCCGTATGTCACTGAAATAATAAAAGTATTGTTTTCGAGATGATAGTTTCCAGATTTGACCATATTAATGACGTAAGGCTCGTATTTCTGTGTGTTATTATGTTATAATTAAGTCTATGATTTGATAGAGCAGTCTGACTGAGCGATGGTCGGCACCAGCAGGCTCGTAGGCATTCATCAAACAGCACTTTTGTGCGTTTTGCCAGCAGCTCATCGCTGTGCTTCAAGCATTGAGCTGTTTATGATTTCAAGCCTATCAACTCCGGAGATTAGGCTGGTGTAACCGATGTGAAATGGCCAGCTAGTTAGCGGGGTGCGCGCTAATAGCGTTTCAAACGTCACTCGCTCTGAGACTTGGAGTGATTGTTCCCCTTACTCTGCAAGAGCTGTGGCTTTTGTGGAGCGATGGGTAACGCTGCTTCGAGGGTGGCTGTTGTCGATGTGTTCCTGGTTCAAGCCCAGGTAAGGGCGGGGAGAGGGACGGAAGCTATACTGTTACAATGGCAATACTAAAGTGCCTATAAGAACATCCAATAGTCAAAGGTACATGAATTACAAATCGTATAGAGAGAAATTGGCCTATAATTCCTATAATAACTACAACCTAAAACTTCTTACCTGGGAATATTGAAGACTCCTCTTGAAGCTAGGGGGCAGAATTTTCACTTTTGGATAAATAGCGTGCCCAATTTCAACTTCCTGCTACTTATGCCAAGAATATAAGACATGCATATTATTCATAGATTTGGATAGAAAACACTCTGAAGTTTCTAAAACAGTTTGATTTATGTCTGTGAGTATAACATAACTTATGTAGCAGGCAAAACCCCGATGACTAACTGTTCAGAATTTTTTTCCCCCTCTCTGTTCCCTGATATATCTTTGCCATGGGATATTTCATGGGAACCTATTTTCAGTTCCTACCGCTTCCACTGGATGTCACCAGTCTTTGGAATTTGGTTGAGGTTATTCCTTTGTGCAATGAAGAAGTAGGCCAAGTAAGCCAATATTGTGGCAAAGTTTATAGGCAACTTTTGAAATATTTTGTAGTAACGTTGCGTTTTTGTAAGCTGTTTTTTTCTGGATCAAACGCGCTTTATAAATGGACATTTTGGATATATATGGATGCAATTAATCAAACAAAAGGACCAATTGTGATGTTTATGGGACATATTAGAGTGCCAACAAAAGAAGCTCGTCAAAGCTAATGCATGTTTTATATTTTATTTCAGTGTTTTGTGTAGCGCCTGCAGAGTTGAAACATGCTAGCTCCTTTGTTCACTGCTTATGCAGATGGTGCAGGCTATCAGATAATAGCTTCTTGTGCTTTCGCCGAAAAGCATTTTAAAAATCTGACATGTTGGCTGGATTCACAACGAGTGTAGCTTTAATTGAGTATCTTACATGTGTGATTTAATTAAAGTTTGAATTTTATAGCATTTTAGTTTAATCTGGCGCTCTGCATTTCCCCTGGCCATTGGCCAGTTGAGACATTTGCATCCCGCCCATCCCTAACAGGTTTTAAAAGGAACCACCAGCTTTCATATGTTCTCATGTTCTGAGCAAGGAACTTAAACGTTAGCTTTTTTACATGGCTTCTCCAACACTTTGCTTTTGCATTCTTTAAACCAAATAGAACATGTTTCATTTTATTTGAGGCTAAATTAATTTTATTGATGTATTATATTAAGTTAAAATAAGTGTTAATTCAGTATTGTTGTAATTGTCATTATTACAAATACATTTTTTTTAAGTCGGCCAATTTAATTGGTATCGGCCTTTTTTGTTCCTTCAATAATCTGTATCGGTATTGGCGTTGAAAAATCATAATCGGTCGACCTCTAGTCTCTTTGAATTTGTTTTGTCTATTTAGGCAAATTGACAGAATGACATGATACATTGCAACCAGTTTTGCCAGTGAGAGACCAGAGAGCCCAGCCCAGGCCATGCAGGCCAGGATAGGACATATTGCTGCATCTTGCAATGTCTGTATGTCTGTCTGTCAGTCCGTCCTAAAGCACCAGCTCAGCACATCTCTAGATCTCTGTGGACTCGCAATGATTAAATCTGATCTCCTCACTTAGTCCTTCCGGGCTTGACAGAGACACACTACAAATACACCGTTTCTGAATGGAGATACCTAACTCATAGTCAAGTCTAAACAGGCTCGTTGTGAAGTGAAACTCACTCAACAGAATGTAGAGGTCCTTTATCCGTGACACCGTTCAATAGAAATCCTGCTTAGTCTCTAGATTGTGACTGCTTTTATCTTGTCTCATTTACATAGTAAAGAGTAGGTTCCCACTAAGAAAGATCAAGCCAATCCATGAGTAGCCAGCACTGGACTCCTGCCAGTAGGACTCTGGGTGTGTCCGAAATGGCACCCTGTTCCCTACACCCTATTCCCATCGGGCTCTGGTCAAAAATAATGCACTGTGTAGGGAATAGGGTGCCATTTGGGATGCAGCCTCTGTCGAGGTGGGGCCATGATGTTTGTCATTACCCTTATTGATAAACACACACACATTTCCTTATTGATAAGCAAAGGTGCAATTCTGTGATTTATTCTCTTGGGACAGACTTAAGCTTTAGTCACAAGTTTCAGCAGGACCCTGATCAATAGTACCCCATGGACAAGTACAGCACCAGACATGAACTGCTGAGGAGAGGACACACACACACAATGGCACATAGAGGAGCATAAACACACACACACACCATGTACTGAGGAAAACAGCAAATCATGTAAATGATCATTGAAAGTGATTGGTCAGGCAGCCATGTGGAATGTCGTCATAGAAATGGTGTAAACTGTGTAGCAAAGTGGATTAGCCAGTGAAAGTCTCACTAAAATAGTTCACAATGTTCAAATTGTTCAAGAACTGTCGATATATTTTCCAGTAAAATGTCATAGTATAGTTCAAGGAGAACACATGTGTATGTGTGGACAAAGTATGTTCTGCCTGCGGCTATGGAACCCTGACCTGTTCACCGGACGTGCTACCTGTTCCAGACCTGCTGTTTTCAACTCTCTAGAGACAGCAGGAGTGGTAGAGATACTCTTAATAATCGGCTATGAAAAGCCAACTGACATTTACTCCTGAGGTGCTGACTTGTTGCACCCTCGAAAACTACTGTGATTATTACTATTTGACCTTGCTGGTCATTTATGAACATTTGAACATCTTGGCCATGTTCTGTTATAATCTCCACCCGGCACAGCCAGAATAGGACATTTATTTTGCAACCTGTATGGAGCAGCTGTCAACGTTTTTGTCCTCAAATTAAATTGGTATATTTTTCTATTTATGCCAGTTCCCTTCAGCCAATTTGTATCTTTAATATATGGCAGACAAACAAGTTCCCTACCTTCTCCCTTTTCCACGTGCCTCCTCCATTTTTTGTGGTAATGCTGCAATCAGTTGGTTGTAAATTCGGATTGAGCAGATATTTCCGATAGCTGCATATGTGACATCACTCCTCTATTTCTATTCATAATATCATTAATAAATATAATACCATTTTTCAACATCTTTTCCATACAGAATGTATTTTTATTCATCAGTATATTTGAGTTTAACCGTAACATTTGTTGTAATATTTGTTCTATCTTTTCTGGAGGATAAAACTGAAATTGTAACCAGCTTTGTATGGCTTGTTTAAAGAAAGGGTGATACTTTAAACTACATTTCATTTTCAATTAGTCAGAAATGAGAAGTTGTAATCTGTATAAAGGCAAAAAGGCCATGTTTGAACAAAGGATGAGTTTTTCTTAATAATCTACTGGAGAACCATTTTGGGTTTAACTATAATTTGTTTGACTGAAGCTTTTGGTTTAAAGCTTTAATATTTAATAATGTTAGCCCCCCAAACTCATATTCATTATACAAATAGGCACGTTTAATTTTGTCTGGCTTACCATTCCAAATACAATACAAATATTTTTTGCTCATATGACTTTTAAAAAACTAGTCATCTGGAGTAGGCAGTACCATTAGTAAGTAAGTAAACTGTGATAGGACCAAAGAGTTCATTAATGTGATTTTTCCATAAATAGACAAGTATTTACCTCTCCATGGTTGCAGAATCTTATCTATTTTAGCTAACTGTCTATTGAAATTGATTGTGGTAAGTTCATTTATATTTTTGGAGATGTGTATGTCTACTTCACCATCCGCCCAAGTCAGTTAAGAACAAATTCTTATTTTCAATGACGGCCTAGGAACAGTGGGTTAACTGCCTGTTCAGGGGCAGAACGACAGATTTGTACCATGTCAGCTCGGGGGTTTGAACTTGCAACCTTCCGGTTACTAGTCCAACGCTCTAACCACTAGGCTACCCTGCCGCCCTACCACTACGAGGTAGTGTAAACACTGTTTTTTAACGATCCAATATGTAATATGGTACACTTGTCATAATTAGGTAGACAAGTGAATAAGATCTTCAATGAGACTGTCAGGGGGAAGTTGTTCCTAATGATTGCTGTACTCAATTTATATTTGGCCTTGTGTTTTTGGTTATTGTCCTGCTGATAGGTGAATTTGTGTCCCAGAGTACAGTACCAGTTAAAAGTAAAGAAATTCCACAAATGAACTTTTAACAAGGCACACCTGTTATTTGAAATGCATTCCAGGTGACTACCTCATGAAGCTGGTTGAGATAATACCAAGAGTGTGCCAAGTTGAAGAATCTAAAATATGAAAAAGATTTTGATTTGTTTAAGACTTTTTTGCTTACTACATGATTCCATGTGTGTTATTTCATAGTTTTGATGTCTTCACTATTATTCTACAATGTAGATAATAATCCAAATTTTTAAAAAACCTTGAATTAGTAGGTGTGTCCAAACTTTTGACTGGTACTGTATGTTGGAAAGCAGACTGAACCAGATATTCCTCTGGGATTTTGCCTGTGCTTAGCTCTGTTCGGTTTCTTTTTATCAACTAAAAAAAACCTCACTAGTCCTTGCTGATGACACGCAGCCACCACAATGCTTGAAAATATATAAAGTGGTACTCAGTGACACAACGTATCAATGTAATCCATTTTACATTCAAGGTGTAAGACAACAACATGTAGACAAGTCCAGGGGTGTGAATCCTTGAAGGCACTGTTTGCGTTGCAGACTGTTAATTGTAGCAGTGCTGACACACGCACACACACACACACACACACACACACACACACACACACACACACACACACACACACACACACACACACACACACACACACACACACACACACACACACACACACACACACACACACACACACACACACACACACACACACACACTAGACTGCTGCCTATAGATCCATGGACTGTGCTGGCCTGTTAGACCTGTCCCCAAAATACACAGCACACAACTCACACAATACTCATTAAGAGATCAAAGATAGAAACAGCAAGACATTGACAAATGCAGGGATTTTACCCAGGCTTATTTCCCTGAATATGGCTGTTGGTATGTTTATTTATCTTGATTCCAGAGATCTTTAATGTTTTTCTATTTCATTCAAATGCTTCTGTCCACAGTCCTGCGCTGGACATTCCTCTAGTGGCTGTAGGTAGGTTTTGTTTAGGTTATTTGCTGTATTTGTGACAGCAGCAGCAGTTAATGAATAGACACTGAGTCTCTTTCACTCATAAAAAAACACTCACACTGGCCTTCCGAGTGGCATAGTGGTCTAAAGTGTCACTACAGACCCGGGTTTGATCCCAGGCTGTGTCACAACCGGCCGTAATCGGGGGTCCCATAGGGCGGTGCACAATTGGCCCAGCATCGTCCGGGTTAGGGGAGGGTTTGGCTGGGGGAGCTTTACTTGGCTGATCGCACTCTAGCGACTCCTTGTGGGGGCCGGGCGCCTGCAGGCTGACATCGGTCGTCAGTTGAATGGTGTTTCCTCCAACACATTGGTGCGGCTGGCTTCCGGGTGGGTTTTAAGAAGCATGGTTTGGCGGGTCATGTTTCGGAGAACGCATGACTCGACCTTTGCCTTTCGAGCCCCTTGGGGAGTTACAGCGATGATACAAGATCGAAATTGGGGAGAATAAGGGGGTAAAAAATATATAATAATACAATTTTAAAAAACACACACGCTGAATAGACGCTGAGTTGCAGGACTAGTCTACAATGTGATTACATCAGACACACAATGTTACAGAAGCATCATATAGTCCTGACGGTTGAACACTCACAATCACACACACACACACACACACAATGTTACAGCAGCATCATATAGACCTGACGGTTGAACACTCACACACACACACACACACACAATGTCACAGCAGCACTATTGACCTGACAGTCTGACAGCAGCTTCAGAATGGAGCGCTAACAGATTACATTAGTGGGTGTGGGTGTGCCTTGACATTACAACCATGTCATGCATGTTTGGAGAAAGATGCTGTTTTCCTGACAGTGCTTGGCAAGTTATGGGTGGCCTTTATCATCACATCTTAGCACAATGGCATTGCATGGTACTGTAGAAGTCAGAGGGAAACTACTTTTGAACATTGACTATGATGATGACCCACCCATTCCTAGTTGTCACGGCACAGCTTCACATGGTCTTTCTTCCTCTCTGTCTGTTTAACACTTCGTATACACTAAACCCGGAGGTGGAATGGAGAAGGAAGGACACCTGTTCCTCAGATCCTGTAGCCTTATGGCTGCGTAACAAAGGGCACACTATTGCCTATATAGTGCACTGCTTTTGACCAGAGCCCTATGTTCTGGTCAAAAGGGTGCCATTTGGGATGCATGATTGAGTGCAGAGACACACCAATAGCGTTTGCTGGCCGAGAGTACTTAGCACCTCCAAAAGTAATTTGTGAACCGAGTGCGCATCGATTCTACATGTAGAATTGGGTGAAAAATGTCAGCAGTCAGACTTTTACAGCGGGTGGTCCCTAAAACAGCTGAATGAACACTAGATCCACATTTGGTGCGATGTGTGCGAGCTTTAATACAGGCCCAACTGAATCGGCCTATTAGGCCTAGTATTGCCCGTATGTGTGAGAATAAACCATTGTCCCACCCTCTTACAATGAACTTGAAGTGGCTTATTGGGATTGATTTATATTTTCATGATTTGATTTATTATCTGGGAGTGTACTGTGTGTGTGTGTGTGTGTGTGTGTGTGTGTGTGTGTGTGTGTGTGTGTGTGTGTGTGTGTGTGTGTGTGTGTGTGTGTGTGTGTGTGTGTGTGTGTGTGTGTGTGTGTGTGTGTGTGTGTGGCTGTAATGTGATGTAATGGTTACACGAGCTATCCATTCAGGCTGGCTCAAGGGTAAAGGGACAGAGACACAGGGAATGTGATAACAGAGCCATTCCAGTCATTTGGAAGGACACACACATTCTCTCTCTCACACACACACACACACACACACTCTCTCTCGCTCTCTACATGCCATTCCAGTTATTCGGGAGAATATGTTTTAGAGTCCTGCCTTCATCCCAACAAGTGACGTTATTAGGCCTAGGCTTCGGGGGCTTTGGCCCCAGCTGTTTTTGGTTCACCCCTGACCGTTTTCATGGTAAAATGTTCTTTATAATAATAATTTGTCTATGAGTTAAAAATAAGGTAATGGCACATTTAAAAAAATACACAATACGATATACAGTACTGTGCTTGGCACTAGCAGGCACTGCTAGAAGCCCCTGGAGTGATGCGGTGCCTGTTGTGAATGGTCGAGATTTCACAAGTGGACTACTCAGGTCCCTTGACCACTCCCCCACCCATACAGCACTGGTTAGATGTCATCACTCTGCAAAACGCTTGTCACTTAGTCAGTCTGCAGCATAGAACAGAGCAAATGTGGATATTCAGAACATACTAAAATAGGGGCTAAAAAAGCAGGTTGAGCAGGCAGCAGTGAATGAGGTGGTGGTGGTGGGGCAGAACAGTCAAAGTCAAAGTGCAGCAACAGAGTTAGCCACAGGTTTGTGCAGGGTTGGTGATAGCTAACTAACTAGCTTGTCTCCCTCAGCATAAGAGTTGGCTAGTGCTAATAAGCTTGTGTTAGCGCTCAGTATCCTTAAGCTATTGGATGTCAGCCAGTTATTTAACAGTATATTTAGTGAATATATCAACATCCTTAGCATGTCTAAGTCATGGAAGATATTAGGAAAAGTGTTTATTTCCAGAAAGTGTATTTGATGGGTTTTGTATCCGTAGCTAGCTTTGCTGAGTAGCTTCGGTAGCTACTGGCTCGCTAGCTAGCTGAGACCGAAGACATGAGTGAACGGTTTTTGACTGAAACACATATCTTCTGACAGTAACACAGTGCCCCCCTGTGGACTGAAGCTGAACTTTACTACAATTAGATATTAACTTCTTGGATATAGGGGGCGCTCTTTTAATTTTTGGATAAAAAAACGTTTGTTTTAAACAAGATATTTTGTCACGAAAAGATGCTCGACTATGCATATAATTGACAGCGTTGGAAAGATAACACTCTGACGTTTCCAAAACTGCAAAGATATTATCTGTGAGTGCCACAGAACTGATGCTACAGGCGAAACCTGCTGAAATTTCAAACAGGAAATGGCCCAGATTTTGAAGGCGCTGTGTTCCAATGTCTCCTTATATGGCTGTGAATGCGCCAGGAATGAGCCTACACTTTCTGTCATTTCCCCAAGGTGTCTGCAGCATTGTGCCGTATTTGTAGGCATATCATTGGAAGATTGACCATAAGAGACTACATTTACCAGGTGCCCGCTTGGTGTCCTCCGTCAAAATTATTGCGTAATCTCCAGCTGCGTGCATTTTTCCATTCGCTTCAGAGGAGAAACCCAACTGCAACGAATGATTTATCATCGAATAGATATGTGAAAAACACCTTGAGGATTGATTCTAAACAACGTTTGCCATGTTTCTGTCGATATTATGGAGTTCATTTGGAAAAAAGTTTGGCGTTGTAATGCCTGAATTTTCATTTTTTTTTTTTAGCCAAACATGATTAACAAAACGGAGCGATTTCTCCTATACAAATAATATTTTTGGAAAAACTGAACATTTGCTATCTAACTGAGTTTCCTCATTGAAAACATCCGAAGTTCTTCAAAGGTAAATTATTTTATTTGAATGCTTTTCTTGTTTTTGTGAAAATGTTGCCTGCTGAATGCTAGGCTTAATGCTATGCTATCAATACTGTTACACAAATGCTTGTGTAGCTATGGTTGAAAAGCATATTTTGAAAATCTGAGATGACAGTGTTGTTAACAAAAGGCTAAGCTTGTGAGCCAATATATTTATTTCATTTAATTTCTGATTTTCATGAATAGTTAACGTTGCGTTATGGTAATGAGCTTGAGGCTATGATTACGCTCCCGGATACGGGATTGCGCGACGCTAGAGGTTAAACCCTGTTAAAAATGGGCAATGTTTAGGTGGTAGAACTGACTAAATTAAATTAATCATAGAGGTCTCACGCCTGCCCCTGCTCCCCCTCTTGAGTGCCAGGCTGCCCATCATTACGCACACCTGTCACCTTCATTATGCACATCAGCACTTCATTGGAGTCGCCTGGACTCCTTCACTTGTTGATTGCCCCCTCTATATCTGTCTGATCCTCAGTTTGATCCCCGTGTCAGCACTAATGTCATTTTGTTCTGCTTGTCCATACGCTATCCTTGTTTTGTTTCATGTCTGTTAGTTATTAAATATTCACTCCCTGTACTTACTTCTCATCTCCCAGCGTCTGTCCTTACAGTATATGACAAATAAACAAACTTAAACCTAGAAGCGAAGGGGGAGGGCAGCCAGAAGGATAGAGGATAACATTCAAAATACATAGGCCCTAATATTGTCTTCAAAGTTATGTAATTTCACATTAGCTGTTATAACTGATGAAACTGAAATGTTTTATACTTATTCCAATCTACAGGTAATATGTTAGGCTCATGACAATGTTAGTTAGATTACTTGTTGGTTATCACTGCATTGTCGGAACTAGAAGCACAAGCATTTCGCTACACTCAGGGTATTGAATTAAAGCTACACTCGTTGTAAATCCAGGCAACAAGTCAGATTTTTAAAATGCTTTTCGGCGAAAATATGAGAAGCTCTTATCTGATAGCATGTAACACCCCAAAAGACCCGCAGGGGACGTAAACAAAATAATTAGCATAGTCGTCGCTACACAAACCGCACAAATAAAATATAAAACATTCATTACCTTTGACCATCTTCTTTGTTGGCACTCCTAGATGTCCCATAATCACTATTGGGTCTTTTTTTCCCGATTAAATCGGTCCATACATAGCCTAGATATCGATCTATGAAGACTGTGTGATAAACGGAAAAAAATATCGTCTTATAACGTAACGTCATTTTTTTTAATTAAAAAAGTCGACGATAAATTTTCACAAAAGACTTCGAAATACTTTTGTAATGCAACTTTAGGTATTAGTAAACGTTAAGCGATCAAATTGATCACGAGGCGAATTATATTCTTTAGCTGTCCGTCTGGAAATATTGTCCGGGTAAATCTCAACCAAAATATCCGGTCGGAGACCGGAAGAAATGCGCTGCCTTGCGTCTGTTTGACCAAGAAACAAATAGTAGGCAAATGACAAGACTCTAGACAACGTGTGGAAGCTGTAGGTATTGCAACCTCAGCCCCATTAAATGTGGTTCACCTTTATCAATGGGTTCAAGTCGCGCATGGATATATTTTTCCATTTTCAGTGATCAGATTTTCCTGCACTTTTCGATGAAACGCACGTTCTGTTACAGTCACAGCCGTGATTTAACCAGTTTTATAAACGTCTGAGTGTTTTCTATCCACACATACTAATCGTATGCATAT
>NC_068447.1:43855408-43862908 GCF_023373465.1 Oncorhynchus keta
AGACGGACAGAAGGGAAATGTATGTGCATAAATATTGGCATTTCTTCCAATCTCATTCATATGACATGGACCCTTGAATTGGAATCATGCCTTCCAGGGTAGAAGGCTATTACAAGTTGAATGTGAGATGTGTCTTGAAGGAGGAGGAGATGGAGCTGAAGCGTTCATCTTCTCCTTTCTGTTGGTCAGCAAAGTGCTCAAAGAGGAGGTAAAGGGAAAGAAACAAATAAAACTGAACCAGAAAGAAGACAAATCCTTCGACTCTGTCTATGTCTGTGTTTTGTACTTTTGTTTATCTATAGCTACAGTTTATTGTATTTATTAATATGGGACAAACATCTCTGATTCCGTTATGTGCCAACAGATTTTTACCGTTGGACTCAAATGTTAGAAAAAAGTCACATACCGATATATGACTTTATTGGTGAGCAGACCATGCAGCTCTTGAAAGAGGCCATTGTTTGTGCTTACTTTGTTATTGGAGACAGAGACATAGATGGGATTAGTTGAACAAGAGGCAGCTTTCACTGGGGTTTCTGCTTTGTCCAGCCAGGGGTTCTAAAGCTGTCCAAGGGTTCTATAGTTGTCCAGGGATTCTCGATCTGTCCAGAGTTTCTAGAACTGTACAAATGTTCTACAACTGTCCAGGGGTTCTAGAGCGGTCTAGGGGTTCTTCACCTATCTAGGGGTTAGGGCTGTAGGGTTAGGGGTTAAGGCTGTGGGGTTAGGAGTTAGGGGTTAAGGCTGTGGGGTTAGGGGTTAAGGCTGTTGCGGTCACAAAATGTTGTCAGCCGGTGATTGTCAAGCAAATAACTGTCGATCTCACGGTAATTGACCGTTAATTAATATAAACACATTTAGCATTTCCTGGCTTCCACACATAGCTTACAAGCCACTGGTGCAGACCTGTGGAACATCTACATTTTAAAAAGTCTAATAAGTCCATGTAATATAGGCTACACCTTCACAATAAATCCATGATTTATTTTAGACAGGTCTAAAGAAGTAAGTCGCTCTGGATAAGAGCGTCTGCTAAATGACTTAAATGTAAATGTAAATGCATGATATGAAGAAAATGTAGTGTATTTCAGAAGATCAGAGTAGCATACTCTGAGTTGTCCTTATGTTAGGTCCTGATCTGGCTATGCCAAATGGCTGTGGGCTACATTTAACATACAAGATTTGTTTAGAATTCCATGGCATTATTTCATATTATTTTACTGTATGAAAAATATAATTGAACAAAGCTGAATAAAATAGAAAGGATATTTTCTCCAAACGATTTGAGGGAGTGTGCATTTGCGGCTATTTTGTGTTGAGCGGTTAACAAAGACAGGTACGCCCATATGATTCATTTTAAGTTATTAATGTAACTTTAGTTGTTCGACAAATGTTGGGCTATATGTTTTGATGTTTAATACATTGTAAGGATGCATGATGCGACTCTAACGATGATTTGAAAAGTTGCTTGAAAGGCATGAGCTCTGCTTTGTTTTTTTTTTGTGCAGGCTGGACACATTAGTCTCTCATTCACAATTTGACAAGCAGTTGATAATGTCTCAAATTTCGTGCCGGCATCCCCTTTGTGGCTGTAATGCCCCCTAACAAATCCATGTATTTTGCGGCCAGTGGCCGTTGTGCCCTTAGCCCGGGGTGCTGGGCGCTCCTAAGCACCTCTCAAGTCACATGGCTCTCCATCACGTGATCGGGTTCTTTCTCACAGGCTACAAGTGAAGACAGAGACATCGGGGATGCAACTGCACACGTCCTTATCCAATTCCGAGGTTCATATTGAAGATATTGGAAGAACTGTCCACATTTACTTTTCGTCAGAAGACAAGATGAGCAGGCCAAATGAACAGCCAAAGCACTAGCCAATGTGCTATCCCCTATAGTACATAAGTCAACCTATTCTATTCTGTGCAATAAATAAATATTCCAAACATAGTCTGGGACAGTTGTGGCATGCAATATATCCCAAATTAATACAACCACTAACCTGTTTTTACACAATATTCTGATGCAACTGATCAGAACATTTAGCTTAAAATGTTGATAAACTATTTGGCTCTTTCTTCACATTATAAGCGCAGCAATGCGCACATGGCAGTAGGCTATAAGCGCAAATGTTACATGAGTGGGAAAACACATCAAAAGTGACCACAAATGCGATTATGCACGTGATGGTTTTATTATAATGGTGCATTTTTATGGTGATTATCTTCCACAAACTTGAAACTCACACGCTGCTTATGTATGCCAGTTGGCCTCTAAAGCTGTCACGGCCTGATCTGTTTCACCTGTCTTTGTGCTTGTCTCCACCCCCCTCCAGGTGTCACCAATCATCCCCAATATCCCCAGTGTATTTATACCTGTGTTCTCTGTTTGTTTGTTGCCAGTTCGTCTTGACTCGTCAAGCCCACTTGCATGTTTTTCCGTGCTCCTGTTTTTTCCTAGTCCCTGTTTTCTAGCCCTCCTGGTTCTGACCTTTTTTGCCTGCCTTGACACTGAGCCTGCCTGCCTGATCATACAGCCTGCCCTGACCTCGAGCCTGCCTACCGCCCTGTACCTTTCCGACTCTGACCATGTTAATGAACTTCTGCCTGTCCTCGGCCTGCATATTGCCTGCCCCTATTGCCTGCCCCTTGTATTTGAATAAATATCAGAGACTCGAACCATCTGCCTCCTGTTTCTGCATATGGGACTCGCCCTGTGTCGTTATAAAACCCATTGTAAAGCAGCCTAATGTGCTCAATTTTAAGAATGTATTTGGTCACTTTAGTTGTGATACAAACCTTATCCAAACCCAAACAATACAGGTTATTCTACAAAGGTTTCTGTACAGCACTTTGTGACATCGGCTGATGTAAGAAGGGCTTTATAAATATATTTGATTGATTATCAAAATATATAGACCTATGGGCTAGGCTACATGAGGTGTGCGAGTATAATTAGAAAAAGTTGTTTCTTATAATGGGCATCATTCACAAGTAATAATATATAATAATATATAATTCACATGTGATAGGCTAATATTGTCACCCATCACTATTCCTGATTTAATCTTGTCTTTACATATTCTAAGTAATATATGTGTGAAATTTGTTTTGATTTAGAATGGACCATTATTATGCACCTGTCATGAAACAGGGGTAGCGGGAAAAAAATACATGTAATCTATTTACTTAAATAGCGAATGGAGGATGCTTTTCCTGTGGTTCATTTTCATGCCAGCCAGGTAGGCTATACTCCTGTTGTAAAGATAAACAATGTGCTTAAAATTAGGAAAGTTGAGAAATAAATATGGTAGGCCTAGCCTATAGAAATCTGATGGAATCCTCCTCTTTTTAGTAGAGGCCATCACTCTGTTTTCTCATGCAATTGCATAGACTATAGAAATGTTGCGCAACATGAGCTCATGGGCTCTCATTAATTGTTTGATTAGATTTTCAAACCCATTTGCATTGATGTCAGAGTGATTAGAGGGACAATAAAGTGCTGAGTATCAGGCAGTTAGCAAGTTTGCTAGGCTACTAATGTCCATCAGCAGCATCAGAGCTTGGAGAAGCCTAATTACCATGACTAAACGGTCATGTGGAATTTGACTGCCTAGCGGTAATATGGTCACCGCAAATGCCCTAGGTTCTACAACTGACTGTGTTAGACTGCTGAGCTAAAGCCTCATCAAACCACCTCCGTGACACAATCATCAACCATAGCTCCCACTTCTGTTGATGGATGTAGTGGAGGGACAAAATAAGTGCAGTTGGCTGCTGTGACAATCTATAGGGAAATTAAGAACTCCCATTCCCATTTCAGAGTGGACGAGTGGTGCTCTAACAAGGGATTAGAGCACAATGAGATATGTACTGCGATGGAATGCTTAATGATTTGCATGGCTAAAGTGGCTGGAGTTGGCTAATAGCTACAGGTAACTACCAAAATAAAGGAAACACAAACATAAAGTGTCCTAGTAGGTCGTTGGGCCAGAACAGCCTCAATGCACCTTAGCATAGATTTTACAAGTGTCTGGAACTCTATGAGAGGGTTGCGACACCATTCTTCAATGAAAAATGATATCATTTGATGTTTTGTTGATGGTGGTGGAAAACTCTGTCTTTAGCGCCACTCCAGAATCTCCCATTAGTGATGGGTCGTTTGCGAACGAGTCGGCTCTAAGAGCTCTTTTTTTAAAGATATGAATAATCTAAATATTTAAATGAATAGAATGAACTAATTCAAACAAAGAAAACATGTGTAAAATAATATAGGCCTAAATGCTCAAGCGCGCACACATTCGTTCTGATTGTCTGATTAGACTAACAGCCTCACCTGTTGTTCCTGTCAATCAGACACGCAGACACCATCAGACACCAAGATGCGTGAGGGAGGGCCGAGCCAACTCACTCACAGTCACACACTTAGCAGCCGAGGAGAGAGGAAGGACAGCTGTGAAAACAACAGCTGGAAAATGAGTCGGAAGCACAGTAGCATTTGGATGCATTTTAATAATGTAGACAGTGTCAGAGCACAGTGTAGAATTTGCCAAAACGCACAAGCTACACCGGCATATGCGAACTGTGCACCCAACTGTAAAGCTAGCTGTACCGGAGCTTCGAGAAACTAGCGGGCCTGTTAGTGATAGTGGTTGATAATTGTTACATTTATTTGCACTTTGTTTATATACATTAAAAAAGTTCTACTTTAAATGCACATGTGTAATAGCATCCTTCTTTTTTACATTTATTTCAATTTGTGGGATGCTGCAGTTTTGCAAAATGTTATTTATTTTTCAGTGATATGTCGCAATATTCTATTATGGTGTTCAGCTTGTATTCATTATGAATGGTTAGATTTATATGCCCTTTGGTTATATACATTAAAGTTATACTTTAAATGCAAATGTTTAATAGCATTATTTTTCATAAATTGTGGTTAAGGTAGAGTATGATTTCATTTAATCATTAAATTAGAATTGTTTCAATACCAATCATAGTCAAACTATCGCAAACTGTTTTACTTGAAAAAATACGAAACTTTTTTTTTTAAAGAGACGTTTGGGAGCCAAAAGAGCTGCCTCTTTTTGGTGAGCTGAGCCAAACGAGCTGGCTCACTGAAAAGAGCCGGAATGCCGATCACTATCTCCCATAAGTGTTCAATTGGGTTGTGATCTGGTGACTGAGACACACACCCTTTAAACACTCTATGCTCCTTTGAGACCCCTCTTTCAAAGTCACTGAGATCTCTTCTTCTAGCCATGGAAGCCAAAATAATGGACGACTGGGCATTTTTATACATGACCCTAAGCATTATGGGATGTTAATTGCTTAATTAACTGAGGAACCAGCACCTGCTTTCAATATACTTTGTATCCAACATTTACTCAAGTGTTTCATTTATTTTGATAGTTACCTGTATCTACCCCACTGTCCCAGTCCATCCAATATTGTGGATGCTGCAACCCACACCCACCCCATTATCTGTCATATATAGTGATGTCTGTCTCTTGATTTTACTCTACCTCTCTCTCTCCTCTCTCTAAACCCTGACGCTGTGTTGCCTCTCCCATCATGGCTTCAATTGGCTCAGTGTGGACTCTCTCTCTCTCTCTCTCTCTCTCTCTCTCGCTCTCTCTCTCTCTCTCTCTCTCTCTCTCTCTCTCTCTCTCTCTCTCTCTCTCTCTCTCTCTCTCTCTCTCTCTCTCTCTCTCTCTCTCTCTCTCTCTCTCTCTCTCTCTCTCTCTCTCTCTCTCTCTCTCTCTCTCTCTCTCTCTCTCTCTCTCTCTCTCTCTCTCTCTCTCTCTCAGGATGCTCTCACTAGTGCGCATGTGTGCATCTGTGTGTGCGTGTGTGTAAGATACTACCATATCCCTGGATATTGCTTTTCACTGGTTGCCTGCCTTCCTTCTCTTGACCCACATTGATTTCCCATGCGGAGCAGAGGGATCTATTCATCTGTTAGATTGTGTAGATATGAATTGTTTTTTTTAAGAATAAAATCCATTTCTGATCAATTTCCCAGAAGTCCTCTCTGGCCTGGAACCATCAGTCATGGTGATGCCTGTGTTCCAAATGGCACCCTATTCCCTACATAGTACACTACTTTTGACCAGTCCTATAGGCCCTGATTGAAAGTAGTGGGGGAATAGGGTGCCATTTGGGACGCATACATCACCATGACTGATGGTTCCAGGCCAGAGAAGACTTCTGGGAAATTGATCAGAAATTGATTTAATTCTTTAAAATACAATTCCTAAAAAAATATATATATTCTGTAGTATGTAGGTCTACTCCAACACATTCAGATGGGAAGATTGGTATGAAGGCAATTCATACAATTCAAACCGACATTCTTTCTGAAGGTTCCCAGAACATTCGTTGGGTCACAACAAATGTTCTCATGACACAAAAACTGTCCAGTCATGGTGATTATTATAGAATGTTTGTATAAAACATTTGCCTGATGTCGCAAGAACGTTCCTAGAATACATTTAATCAGTTCTTTAAAAGGTTCCCAGAATGTTTTATTAGGTTGTGGGAAGAGTCTGGTGAGAACAATGTGGGGAAATCACAAAAGATACAGTATGTTCCCAAAACACACAACTGTCCATTTGTTTGGATGATTCGACAATGTTTCTTTTAGGGTGCAAAAAACATTCATCCTGATGTTACTAGAATGTTCCCAGAACACATTTAGTCTGTTCTTTAAATGTTCACAGAATGTTTCATAAGGTTGCGGGAACATTGTGTTCCCACCAGAATGTTCCCACAACCTCAGGAAACATCCTGGGAACCTTTAAAGAACATATTAAATGTATTAAAGGAAGGTTCTTACAACATCATGCAAATGTTTTATACAAACATACAAACTTTTGGGGAATGTTCTGTGGTAAGTTGCAGTGATGGAAAAAATACTCAAATGTCATGCTGTAGAAAAAGTAAAGATACCTTCACAAGAAAATGTCTCAAGTAAAAGTGAAACTTACCTAGTAAAATACTACTCGAATAAAAGTCTAAAAGTATATGGTTTTAAATGTACTTAAGTACAGTGGTAGAAGAAATACTCAATCGTCATACTTGAGTAAAAGTACAAAGTAAAAGTAACTGCTATACATCAAATTCCTTATATTAAGCAAACCAGCCGGCACGATTTTCTTGTTATTTTTAATTATGGACAGACAGGGGCACACTCCAACACTCAGACATCATTTGCAAACATAGTATTTGTGTTTCGTGAGTTCGCCAGATCAGAGGCAGTAGGGTTGACAAAGTGTTATATTGATAGGTGCCCTAATTCTGTCCAGGTTGAGCATTCTAAATGCAATGAGTACTTTTAGGTGTCAGGGAAATGTATGGAGTAAAAAGTACATTATTTTCTTGAGGAATGTAGTGAAGTAAAATTTGTCAAAAATATAAATAGTAAAGTAAAGTACAGATACCCCCCAAAACAACTTAAGTACTACTTTAAAGTATTTGTACTTAAGTACTTCACACCACTGTG
>NC_068447.1:43865408-43885408 GCF_023373465.1 Oncorhynchus keta
CACACACACACACACACACACACACACACACACACACACACACACACACACACACACACACACACACACACACACACACACACACACACACACACACACACACACACACACACACACACACACACACACAAACAGAGACACACACAGTGCGTAGTGCTGCGTCAGTATCTGAAGTCGTCTCTCTGTGCTCTGTTGAGCTGCACCACAGGGTTTAACCTCACTGCATTGATCCCAGGCATGCTCCGGGCACAGTGCTCATTCTCCCATTTTCAGCTGTTAGAGATAGAATTGGAATAATAAACAGCTGAACCTCGCCAGCAATAATCCCAATGACCCACCCCTCCTCCTCATCCTCCTCCTTCTCCTCCTCCTGTGTGTGCGTGCATGCATGTGTGTGTGTTACAGGGTGTGTGTGTGTGTGTGCATGTGGTGTGTGTGTCTCCCCTCCACCCCCAGCCCCCTTAACTACCCAGCCCTGGGCAGGGCAACCGGGGTTGGGGTAGGGTTTCACCCCCCCTAAACTCTGGTAAAGCCCCAGCACTCGCCTGCATAGCTCTATTGAAATAATATCACCCAACCCTAGCAGCCTGGAACTGATTATCACCCCCCCACATACACACACACATATGCATGCACACACACACCGTTTGCTTCAGGTTAAATGCAATACATAAGTTATGGTTTCACACCTTGTATATTTTCAAAACGTGTTGTTTTGAATAAACATCATTGAGTTGATCACACAGTGCATAGTCTTTAGCTATAATAGTTTGAAGCATGACCAGTTTGAGGCATGGCCAATAGGGATGTTTAGTTGCTAGGCATTAAAGGGTTCTTAGCATGGTCAGTTACAATCAGTAGGGGGTTGGTCAGACTCAGAGGTCATTCTCTGTTAGTTCCCGACCACACAGCTCTAATAATAGGTGACTTTTATTTTGGGACAGTCCTGGAAGAAAGCAGGACATTATTCCAGCCCCTCTGGTGCTCAGCTGTTGTCTGTAGCCAAAAAGACTACTCTTTTTTTATTTTACCAGGCCAATATCACAAGTTGGAGATCTTTCCCTATATTACACAGCCATCTTAGATTAGAAACCACACTTTAAACCAGCTAGGTCTACAATTCCAGTCATCCACAACTAGGAGCTCTTTGTCCAGTTATGTCAAATGAGAAACCACACCATAGACATATTGTTATGCCCAGATAGGCTAATCAGCCAATGGAAGTACATGGTATGCAGTGCTTGCAGGTTTCCATCTAACCAAATTAAATATACCATTATTCATCAGATCCCGGGTGATTAAGCCAGCTGACATGCTTACGCAGTTCAAACACACACGCATGCACACGTAAATACAGTACACACACACACACACACACACACACACACACACACACACACACACACACACTGACCCGCTAACACAGTTCAGAGAGAATTCAGCCAACCTGCTGTAGAGGTGTTGAGTTGACATAAACTGCAGTAAGAGACCATAACATAAGAATGTTGACCTGTACCCTCTAGTCTATTCAGGAGTCATTTTCAGCCTGACACAGTGCCTTAGTTTGGCTTCATATCTCCATCGCCATTAAGCCAAACACTCCGAAGCAGGCCTCTGAGCGTTAACAGTAATGTGAGAGAAAAATGAAGTGTGTTCCTTTGTTTTGTTTAATATTAATAGTTAACAAGTATATGCTTAACAATAGTAAGACATTTATGTTCTACTACTGCTGTGTTTCTGTAAAGGGATGGTTCCACTCGAGCGCCCTGCAGCTGGTTTAGACATATAGTCAAGCACTATTAACAATTCTATCAGCAGAAAGGAACGTTATCCCTTGTTTGTGCACTATGACCCGATATACATAGCCAAGAGAAGAAAACAAGGTAGCTTATAATGCCCTGATCTGCCAGGGGAAGTGGGGGAAACAGCCATGACTAAGCATTTTTAGTGTCAGCTATATAAGACCCATGATTCCTCTGCAAGGTTGAGCGCTCAACGAATGGTTCGTTGACCAGCTCCATTATTGCAATTCTTAATCGACCATAAACACTGATTGTTTGAAGAAATGACAAAGTCTCTCTCACTTTTCGCCCAGAATGTCGTGGAAGAGGATGGGATGCTGACCGCTCCTAAGGACCTGGGTAAACTGTGCACAGGAGTAACCCTCATTGGGTACTCAGGGCAGACTACACTCCAAGAGTGAGCAGATGGAACCTGCCTAAGATCCAAGAAGGATCAGGTGTATACAGCATTCGGAACATAAACCAATCTCACCTCTGTAGTCTTTCTTGAAAGCAATTATTTCCCGCGAGAAGCCAGTAGCAACTGGTGGGCCTTAGGTAACAAGACTGAGGAGCACTCTCAATTAGGTGAGCCTGTTGGTTCTAGGCAACAAGACTAGTGTGGGAGGCTCTGAGGAGCACTCTCAATTAGGTGAGCCTGGTGACCGGGGAAACAAGACTAGCGTGTGAAGTTCTGAGGAACATTCTCAACTTGGTGAGCCTGTGGAACTGATCAGTAAGAGTTGAATAGAAATGAGGTTGTGCCATAGGTTAGTATTGTAAGAAGTAAATGTATGAGTTTTGGTGTCCCAGAAACTAACACTGAGAGAGAAATTAGAAAATATTCCTGCAGGTTATAAAAAAAAATATTGTAGAAAACAACTAATTGATTAGTGTGTTTTGGGAACAGTACTATGTGAATGTGCTTTGAGAGAATTAGACATTTGGATAATAAGAGATTTGTATTTGCATAATAAACGGATTGGAGAATTTGGAGAATATGTTTCTATGTATAATAGTTATCTAGGGACTCCGCCCATCACTGCCCATCACAGTAATATCACGAGGTACATTATTCCGATGACCAGCCGGGAGCATCCGGGAAACCAAAGTCTTTGGGTTCCGGGGGGTAGTGTGGTTGCAAGGCGGCTTTGTAGCAGTGGAGAGTCGTTGCAATGCACATGGAGGGGTGTTGACGTGAGCACCTAAGATTTAGAACGTTATATATGGATTCTGTGAAGATATGATTTTAAAAAAAATGGTATATGGGTATAATCGATTACTGGAGAAGTAATAATGAAGTAATAATGGAAATAATAATAACATACAAACTTGCACACCAAAACGTAGACGTGACTATATATGCATAGTCACTTCAACAATACCTACATGTACATACTACCTCAATAAGCCTGACTATCAGGTGTCTGTATATAGCCTTGCTACTCTTTTTTCAAATGTCTTTTTACTGTTGTTTTATTTCTTTACTTACCTACACACACACACACACACACACACACACACACACATACCTTTTTTTTCGCACCATTGGTTAGAGCCTGTAGGTAAGCATTTCACTGTAGGGTTTACACCTGTTGTATTCGGCGCACGTGACAAATAAACTTTGATTTGGAAAAAAATATTCTGAGTTAGTCCCTTTATGGATAATTTGATAGTCATATAATGCTTTAACTGTATCTCTGTCTACAGCAGGGGTGGGCAATTCCAGTCCTCGGGGGCCTGATTGGTGTCACAGTTTTAACCCAGCCCCAGCTAACACACCTGACTCCAATAATCAACTAATCATGATCTTCAGTTTAGAATGCAATTTGATTAATCAGCTGTGTTCACTGGGGATGGAGAAAAAGGGTGACACCAATCAGGCCCCAGAGGACTGGAGTTTCCCACCCCTGCTACAGGTTCTGGGAAATAGTCTCAGAAAGAGATTTCCGTATGTCCACTTTTAGTAAAAGTACGGGGACAGTGCCAGGCCAATTATAGTGAAAGTTATAATCAGAAAGAAACCTAGTCTCAAGATCTACTTTAGAAAGTAAGCTGCCTCCAAAGTTTATATTTTCTCTTCTGAAATTGGCCGATGTATTTTATAAATTTGGCGCGTTACATGTTAATCGTAAAACAATAGACATTTAATGAGTGTGAAGCAAATAATGAATATCTAACGGAGATTGGTTATAGTATATACAGTAAATGCTGGAGTGGATCAAAACAGAAATGATTAAAGAGTGGAGGGAGGCCTCCCTGTTAACAGAAGTTATCATGTTTTGTTTTGTCTATAATTTAAAACGCATTGTTCACCTGGTAAAGTAATGATAGATGGAGAGATTGTAGAGAGAAACAAGTATTTGAGTGGAAAAGAAATGTACCGGGTGATGGTGATTGAGAGGGCTTCTGAGTTAAAGTAAACAGATACAGTTGAAGTCGGAAGTTTAGATACACCTCAGCCACCTCAGCCAAATACATTTTTCAGTTTTTCACAGTTCCTGACATTTAATCCTAGTAAAAATTCCCTGTGTTAGGTTAGTTAGCATCACCAATTTATTTTTAAAATGTGAAATCTCAGAATAATAGTAGAAAGAATCATTTGTTTCAGTTTTTATTTATTTTATCACATTCCCAGTGGGTCAAAAGTTTACATAAACTCAATTAGTATTTAGTAGCACTGCCTTTAAATTGTTTAACTTGGGTCAAACATTTCGGGTGGCCTTCCAAAAGCTTCCCACAATAAGTTGGGTGAATTTTGGCCCATTCCTCCTGACAGAGCTGGTGTAACTGAGTGATGTTTGTAGGCTTCCTTGCTCGCACATGCTTCTTCAGTTCTGCCCACAAATTTTAAATAGGCTTGAGGTGAGGGCTTTGTGATGGTCACTCCAAAACCTTGACTTTGTTGTCCTTAAGCCATTTTGCAACACCTTGGGAAGTATGCTTGGGGTCATTGTTAATTTGGAAGACCTATTTGCAACCAAGCTTTAAGTTGATGTCTTGAGATGCTGCTTCAATATATCCACATCATTTTCCTTCCTCGTGATGCCATCTATTTTGTGAAGTGCACCAGTCCCTCCTACAGCAAAGCACCCACACAACATGATGCTGCCACCGCAGTGCTACATGGTTGGGATGGTGTTCTTCGGCTTGCAAGCCTCCCCCTTTTTCCTGAAAACATAACGATGGTCATTATGGCCAAACAGTTCAATTTTTGTTTCATCAGACCAGAGGACATTTCTCCAAAAAGCACAATCTTTGTCCCTATGTGCAGTTGCAAACCGTAATCTGTCTTTTTTATGGCGGTTTTGGAGCAGTTGCTTCTTCCTTGCTGTGCGGCCTTTCAGGTTATGTCGATATAGGACTTGTTTTACTGTAGATATAGATACTTTTGTACCTGTTTCTTCCATCATCTTCACAAGGTCCTTTGCTGTTGTTCTGGGATTGATTTGCACTTTTTGCAATAATTTTTTAAATAATTTGTCTGTAAACAATTGTTGGAAAATTACTTGTGTCATGCACAAAGTAGATGTCCTAACCGACTTACCGAAACTACCGTTTGTTAACCTTTCTGGTGCAGGGGTCCCGCTAGCGACCCACCTCGACAACATCCGGTGAAATTGCAGAGCGCCAATTTCAAAATACAGAAAACGTCAAATTAAACCTTCATGATAATACAAGTGTCATACATAATTCTTTAGCTTAGAATCTTGTATATCTAACCGCATCGCCGTATTTCAAATAGGCTTCACGGCGAAAGCACAGCATTCCATTATCTGAGGTCAGTGCCCCACAACAGCATATTATCCTAACAAGCACAGGCGTCACAAAATCCCAAATAGCAATAAAATAAGTGACTTACCTTTGAAGATCTTCCTCTGATCGCAATCACAATAGTCCCAGGAACACAATGAATGCTCGCTCTTATTTATATCCCAAATAGTCCGTTTAGTAGGCGTCATTGAGTTCAGTAATCCACCCGTTCAGAATGGAGACATAGAAGTTCCAAAAGTTACCAGTAAAGATTATCCAAACAAATCAAACAACGTTTCTAATCCATTACTGGTTATTCTAATATCTAAATAAATGATCATATTTCATACCGGGCTAAATATTTTCATTGGGAAAGGAAAAGAACGCAGCTCGCTGCCTCGGTCACTCGCTCAATGAGACTACTTTTGCCATGGGACTTCCTGAGGATAAATTACTATTCCTCGTTGGTTTTTCAGAATATAAGCCTGAAACCGTGTATAAAGACTGTTGACATCTAGTGGAAGCAATAGGAACTGCAAGTTGGGAGGCGGAAGTCTTTGGTTTCAATAGCTTAAGCTTGGAATTGGCTGGCAGGTCAACAAGAAAAAAAATGGTCCTCAGGTTTTTGCCTGCCAAATCAGTTCTGTTATACTCACAGACATAATTTTAACAGTTGCAGAAACTGTAGAGTGTCTATCATGCAATACTACCACGCATATTCATATCCTAGCTTCTGGGCCTGAGTAACAGGCAGTTTACTTTCGACACCTCAGTCATCCAAAATTCTGACAAATTTGTTTTAATGAATCCAACCTAAGTGTATGTAAACTTATGACTTCAACTGTATGTAGTTAGTGGAAGTAACAAAGAAAGTGGGGAAAAAAGGAAATGGGAAGTTTATTGGAAAGTAAAACGGAAAGTAAGAATTAGAATTTTTGAAAGATTTAACAAAATGTGTATTTTCTCCTTTGGGAGAGGATGGAGTGTCCTTATCTCTCCCTTTGAAATGTTTCCCGAGGCTGTTGCCTTGGGAGAGCAGTTGGTGCAATTATGTAGTTCTATTCAGTATGAAGGTACCCAGATCTGTTCGTAAAGGTCATTGTTATGAATATTTCTTAATAGTGTTAATACGGTGTTTGATGTATTGTGTTGGGTCTTTTCATTTGGTTTTAGTGGGGTTTTCACAGGTTAGAGAGGATGTACCTTAAGGTACAAATTCAATTTCTGGAAGTTTTTATTTTCTGAGTTTTTAAAATTTATTTTGATAAGAGATGTACAGAAAAAAAACTATTTAAACCTGGTATACAAAATGCATGAATTGTTTGAAATTTGTTCAAATAATGAGTTTGAGTCGGAGGGCGAGAAAGGGGAGAGAAACACTCACTTAATGGGGTCTAACCTCTGACCTTGGTTCTGACTTTCTAGTGGAGCCTGATCACCCTCACTAGAGAGCCTAGACAAATTGGGTGAGATGTGAAATGTAATATGTAAACACTAATGATTAGGAAGAAGTTTAAAAACTCAGCAAAAAAAGAAACGTCCTCTCACTGTCAACTGCATTTATTTTCAGAAAACTTAACATGTGTAAATATTTATATGAACATAACAAGATTCAACAATTGAGACATAAACTGAACAAGTTTCACAGACCGGGCTCTTCGCTGGCCATGGCAGAACACTGATATTCATGGCTTGCAGGAAATCACACACAGAACGAGCAGTATGGCCCTCCAGCATTGTCATGCTGGAGGGTCATGTCAGAATGAGCCTGCAGGAAGGGTACCGCATGAGGGAAGAGGATGCCTTCTCTGTAATGAACAGTATTGAGATTGCCTACAATGCCAACAAGCTCAGTCCGATGATGCTGTGACACACCACCCCCCAGACCATGACTGACCGTCCACCTCCAAATCCATCCGGCTCCAGAGTACAGGCCTCGGTGTAACGCTCATTCCTTCAATGATAAACATGAATCCGACCATCACCCCTGATGAGACAAAACTCATCTGAAAATAGCACTTTTTGCCAGTCCTATCTGGTTCAGCGACAGTGGGTTTGTGGTGACGTTGTTGCTGGGGATGTCTGGTGAGGACCTGCCTTTACAACAGGCCTACAAGCCCTCAGTCCAGTCTCTCTCAGCCTATTGCGGACAGTCTGAGCACTGATGGAGAGATTGTGCATTCCTGGTGTAACTTGGGCAGTTGTTCTTGCCATCCTGTACCTGTCCCGCAGGTGTGATGTTCGGATGTACCGATCCTGTGCAGGTGTTGTTTACACGTGGTCTGCCACTGTCCTGACCATATCTGTGGTCCTCATGCCTCCTTGCAGCATGCCTAAGGCACATTCAAGCAGGACCCTGAGCATCTTTCTTTTTGTGTTTTTCAGAGTCAGTAGAAAGGCCTCGTTAGTGTCCTAAGTTTTTATAACTCTGACCTTAATTGCCTACCGTCTGTAAGCTGTTAGTGTCTTAACGACCATTCCACAGGTGCATGTTCATTATTTTTTCATGGTTCATTGAACAAGCATGGGAAACAGTGTTTAAACCTTTTGCGATGAAGATCTGTGAAGTTATTTGGATTTTTACGAATTATATTTGAAAGACAGGGTCCTGAAAAAAGGATGTTTCTTTTTTTGCTGAGTTTCTTTTATCAACAGTCCCCTGTCTCTAGTCTATTTTACTATTACCTTATTGGGATATATTTTTTTTTATTTTTTTTTATTTAACCACCACTCTTGTTATTTTTTTTACACATTAATCACAATGTGAGTCATGTGTCAACGGGGGGAATTACCAGTCCCCAGAGGCTTGTTGGTTAAATATGCAGATTGTTTTGTTCACATGCCTGCCTGTAAAAGGAAGAAATGTATCAAAGGATATATTCAGAAGTGTTTGTTTTTGCTGTTTGTTTTGTTTGATACTGTTTCTGTATTGCTTTAATATAAATCTCACTAGATTGGGTCTGCTGGCCCTGTAACTCTGCAGTGAGGTTGTCGATATGATGGAGGAGTATAAACCAATTAAAAAATAAATACGATTTCAACTATGTGTTGTTATTCTCTTTGACATGTGTCTTAGACATTTTAAAGTAATAATTTGTCATACAGTAAATCATTTGTATGGATTTCTTGGATCAGAAATGCCCTAATCTAAACTGTTGTTCTGATCTGTCCTCTCTCGAGGTGATGCCGAAGGTGACCACAGATGGTATCTAGATGCATGAAAGGGAAAATTGGACTGTGAACAGTGTGAACTCTAACCGGCTCTAATGGCGAAAATGGCATTCAGTATGGTCCTTCACCACCTATATCATGAGACCTGAGTCCGAGCCAGCAACCTGGACACAGTATCCAGTCGATGCTATCAACTGCCTGTCCTCTCATGCCTTCTCTCTCAGGAGTGTGACAGGCGTCCACGTGGAGTGAGTCTGTTCCAAACGTCTCTCATGTTGCTGGTGTACTGGTTGGCAAATGGACAGGACACAATGGACTGTAAAGTACAGTGGCAGATCAGGTGAGAGATATTATCAAGGGCCATCCACTTTGAACATGTGAGCCATTGGGAAGACGAACTGTAAAGCTATCTGAAGAAGAAAATTAAGAGACGCCAGAAGATTGAATGCCGGAGGGGTTGTGGGGGGTTGATCAACCGTGACTGTATTGGGGTATCAAGTTGATTGTAGAGGTCTACACACTGAAATGTATAGTAATTTAGACTAAGAATGCATTAAGATACTCATCTGTAATTATCACCTTGATAAGAAAGTTAATGCTAGAATTATGGATAATTATACTCTATGCTAATGTTAATGTACATTCTGCTTGTACCGATGTGTGCTAAGTTGAGAGTTTTAACTTTGAGTGATAGAACCAATGTGAATCACTGAGCAATGTCATTCTAAATTTAGGTTGGATAATTAATTGGGTTTTAATTATGATTTGGAAACGGAATGATTTCCCTGACCTATTCCCGACTACATCTCTGATGATGAGGACCACAATCCTGAGTATAAGGACCCAGATGTAGAGCTCATGTTCCACACTGTGTACAAAGTGCCCAAAGAGGGGTCTCTGTCACTGGTGTAGGAAGGGTTCTAAACGAGATGGACATTTCCATCACGCTGACCCCTACATCTGCGCTCATTGTCAGCGGGATGAAATGTCCCATTTGCTGTAATGAAGATTGTGTGTGATGTTCATTTTATGGGTTTTAATTATTATCCAGATTGTCTGTGTTTTGATAAAGAAGGTATTAAACTCAGCAACCCAAAGGAAGGTTGTTTACCATGGATGAAATGTCAGGCACCAGAAGGATGTATTTTGTTTGTTTAACTGGGGCTAGGGGTCCCACTAGCGGGATAACTTCCGGTCAAACTGGAGGGCGGCGCCCCACATCAAAATAGTTTTCCACCGGCACAGGCTTCAGACATTCACATATAAAAATTAAATATTCATTTACTCCTCTGATTTGTCATCCAAAGCGTCCCAGCTATAACATGTAGTGTCATTTTGTTAGGTAAAATGGATCTTTATGTCCCAAAAGTCAGTTTAGTTGGCGCCATCGATTTGAGTAATCCACTCGTTCAACATGCAGAGAAAGGAATCCGAAAATCTAACCCAAAACTTTGTTTCAACAAGTTCAACGTTTTGATTTGCTCCTCAGATACCCTAAAATGTAATCAAAATACAATATTTCTTATGGAAAGAAGTTCAATAGGAAACCAATTTTAACAGGTGTGTAATGTCTTCATGGTGCATGCAAACACGAATTTCCAAGACTGTGTCCTTCTACTAAAACTGATATTTCTTATTCGTGTTTGAAGTTACAAGCCTTGAACATAGACTTCTGACACCCTGTGGAAGCCATAGGAATTACATCCAGGGAGCTAATTTTCAATATGACCTTTCTCTTGAATTTGTAAGAGGATGGTCTCTCAAAAACACATCTGGTTGGTTTTTCTTTGGATTTTCTCCTACCATATCTATTGATTTATATTCTCCTACATTATTTTAACATTTCTACAAACTTCAAAGTGTTTTCTTTCCAATGGTACCAATAATATGCATATCCTGGCTTCAGGGCCTAAGCTACAGGCAGTTTACTTTGGGCAAGTCATTCAGACAGGAAGTGGAGAAAAAAGGGGCCTAGCCCTAAGAAGTTAAATATATTTTGTAATACTTGTACCCTTAAATTGTATGAAAGAAACTTAGTTTGTTGAGAGGGGAATGTGTGAGGAAAAACTTTGTATTTACCTGATTTCTTTAATATTAATAGTTAACAATTATATGCTTAAGTTAACAATAGTAAGACATTTCTGCTCTACTAATGCTGTGTTTCTGTAAAGGGATGTTTCCATTCTAGCTCCCTGCAGCTAGTTGAGATGTATGGCCAAGGACACATGGGGCGGCATGGGACAGAGATAAACTTGAGGAACAATATAGATCTGTATTGTTACAAAGTCATCTTCTGTCTCCGAGTAACTTGGCCACGCGGCACATAAGACAAAGAGCCTCTGAGAGTGACCACAGTTCTTCGGTCCATCCTGTTCTTTTCATAATCTTTCAACGGCACAGCTGTGGAGATATGAGGTGAACAGAGGTTGGCTTGAGCACTGTTAGCAATTCTATCAGCAGAAAGGAACGTTATCACTTGTTTGTGCACTATGACCCGATACACAGAGCCACAAGAAGAAAACAAGGTAGCTTAGGATGCCCTGATCTGCCGGGGAGGGGTGGAACCAGCCTATATAAGACCCATGATTCCTCTGTATTGTTGGGCTCTCAATGAATCACCTACAGGTGGTTCGTTGGCCAGCTCCATTATTGCAATTCTTAATTGATAATAAAGATTGATTGTTTGAAGAAATTACAATGTCTCTCTCACTTGATTTAAATTTTCCACGACAGTAACAGTAGGTTAACCCTGCCCTTTGATAATGGCTTGACTATTAAGCAGCGCTTTCCGACTCTGGGGAATTCAGAGCAGTCTCATACTATTGTGTTACGTGCTGACTTGTGAGGTGAGGACTTTTTGGGACTGTCATCTGTCAAACTCCCTTTTTCAAACCACACACCGGCTTGTCTGCACTGGCGTCTCTTTCTCCCCATCTCTCATCTCTCTCTCTCTCTTGTCTCTGTTGTGAAGTAGCCTATAGCCCTCCTTTGTGCCCCAGTATTGCTGGGCTCAGCATGCTGCCTGTGTCCAGACTGCAGCCTCAGCACTGTGAAGGCAATAGAATGGAAGGATAGAGGAGAGTAGAGAGTGATAGAAGAGTAGAGAGAGGGGGGTAGAGTGATAGAGGAGGAGAGGAGATAGGCAATGCTCTGTTTTCAACATCCTCACCAATCCACCAAACCATGACTTTTAGCACTATAGAGGGGGAATCAGCTCAGCCAGTGGAGAAACAGAAGGTTATGTTCCAATATCCACACTGGCATACCACTTAGAATACATTGCTTTATACTAAATGTTATGCTATGGACATTTGAATGCATTGTCTGCCTAATGTTATGGTACAGCTTTGGTAAGTAGGTTGTTTTGTGAGGTTACTTTGTTTCAAACAGAAAATGAATTGGGACTTTCTTGGCCTAGATTCCAATTTGAGCTGTGCTAACTGACTACTTCAGCTGCTCTCAATAGAACTCAGGTCACGTCTTTGAAGGGGAAGCCTACTTTTAACCGGCTACAAGGTTCATGTTGGGAGTCAAACACAAATTGGCCTGTATAATGAGGCCAGGGGGACCAATGTCATGTGATGAACACACAATGTCACAATGTCATATGATGAAACGCACAATGTCACAATGTCATGTGATGAATGCCATTTCACAATAACGCAGTACTGTCAAGTACTGTCCATGTTAAAGGCATGATGAAGCATGAGATTACTGTGTCCCCTTCTATCACACTACATGTTTGTTGGTGTAGGTATGCATGGTGTGTGGAATCGTTGTGTGTCAGTGTGTGTGTGTCGGGGTCAGTGTGTGTGTCGGTGTCTGTGTCAGTATGCCGGTGTCAGTGTCGGTGTGTGTCATGTGGTAAGGCAAGGCTTAAGGCAGGAGATACATTGTGCAGTAACGTGGTGTGGATGGATGGATGTGTTTGAGAGGAGAGGAGTTCAGTCTCTGTGTGTAACAGGAGGAGTCCTGCTGGCCGTGTGGCCCTTGGTGTGACTAAAAACAGACACGCAGCTGGTGCTCTAAGAGAGAGAGGGAGAGGGGGAGAGACAGAGACAGGAGGAAGAGAGGGAAAGGAGAGAGTAAGGAGAGAGAGAGAGAGAGAGAAAGAGAGAGAGAGAGAGAGAGAGAGAGAGAGAGAGAGAGAGAGAGAGAGAGGGAGAGAGAGAGAATACCAATGTGCTGGTGTTTCTTGTACTTCACGGCCAGTGAGAGCAGCAATAAACTGGGACAGCATCACCTGACCAGTGACCAGAACACAGGAACAGCTTACGTCATCAACATCACATCCATTTAACATTCTGTCCATTATGTCCTCTACATATAGCGACAACTGTTGAGCTTAGTTGGAATATAGTGTGGGTACTACAGTAAAACAAATGTGCAAATGAGAGTGTTTCCACCTAAATCCTCTTTCCCCCTCAACCCCTATCCATACCCCCTTACCCCCCTACACTTAGAAAGAAAGGGTTCCAAAGGGGTTCTTCGGCTATCCCCATAGGAAAACCCTTTTTGATTCCAGGGAGAACCCTTTTTGTTCCATGTAGAAGAGATCCTACCTGAAACCCAAAAAGGTTCTATGGGTTCAAATGGGTTCTACCCAGAACCAAAAGGGTTCTACCTGGAACCAAAAGGGTTATTCAAAGGGTTCTCCTATGTTGACAGCCGAAGAACCTTTTAGGTTCTAGATAGCACCTTTTTTTCTAAGAGTGTACCCCTAACTAATTCTCATGGGGCCAAACTCAATCTGGTCATTTCCCTCCAATCCTCATTCATCTCCTCTTCTCTTCTTCTATCCTTCCCTCTCTCACTCTCATTCTCTATATGGGATAAAGGCTATAGAATACAAGCCCTCTCTCTCAAGCATGATTGGTCAACTCCCCTTTCCCTTCTGCCCCCTCTCATTCTCTCTTGCCCTGCTTAAATACTTTTAACATAAAGAGAGAGAGAGAGAGAGAGAGAGAGAGGGAGGGAGGGAGGGGAGAGGGGGATGGGAGCAATGGGGGAGGGGAATTGTGTGTATGCACTCTGTTGTCACTGGCAGAGAGAGAGAGAGAGAGAGAGAGAGAGAGAGAGAGAGAGAGAGAGAGAGAGAGAGAGAGAGAGAGAGAGAGAGAGAGAGAGAGAGAGAAAGAAAGAGTGAGAGCGAGGGCGAGAGAGAGAGTTGAGTTGAGTTGTGGAAAAAAAAGCCTAGCAGTGAACACACACTCTGCTCTCTGCTCTCTGCTCCACAGGATTATCTAACTGCTGATTAAGATCTGCTAGAAAGAATACATGCTGGCATGAATAGGTAAGAACAGCTTCTCTCTCCTCTGTCTCCGTGTGTTGTAGTGTCGTGGCTGCACTGTGTTGTGTTTATACTGTCGTGTGGTAGGTGGCGGCTGTTGTCTGTGTGTTTGACTTGGCCCTATCTCTAGAGTTGTAAATGAGTGAAGTGAAGGAAGTGTTGACTTGTCTTTGGCCACTCGCCACTATGTACATCCCCCAACCTCAACACCTCCTGGTCTTCTGTCTATCTGTCCGTCTGCTTAGCCCCTGTGTGTTTCTCTGCCCTCTCTCTTACCTCTCTATATCTCTTTCTATAATTCTTTGTCATTGCCTGCACTGTTTGTAGATTTAAATACTATTTATAGAACCGTGCAAAGCAATTGTCTGCTTTTAGAAATGAGTCTATGTGGGGGGCTAATTTAGAGATGTGTGTGTCAGGAGAAGTGAAATCAGTTCAGCCCACTTAAGGCAGAACTCTTGTGTAGCCTGTAGGTTAGGGATAGTTGTGCCATATTGTGGTTATTGCATACTATTAACTTCCATATGATTGGATGGTAATTGTTTTACTGTTGTGCGTAGAGTGTCATGCCCTTCATTGGATTCATGAAACATGCTGAAATCCACATTTGTACAGATTTTGGATATTCATGGGATTCGTTGTATTTTTAAGTTGTTATAAAATTGGTTTAGCATTTTTTTTAATGTGGTCATGACTGTAATAGTAAATTGCGTATGTTAATTCTGACCGTCAACGGGCATTTTTCTATATTTAGCCTCTAGTATCTTCTAGCTGCTTTGAAATAGTCTGTGGAATGTGTGCATTAGGTTTTGAGATCCACGTCCTTCAAATATGTGCAATGTTTGAGACCTGACATAGTGTGTCTGGCGTGATTATGTACAGGGCCTTCAGAATGTATTCACACTCCCTGACTTTTTCGCATTTTGTTGTGTTACAAAGTGGGATTGAATTGTCATTTTTTCCCCGATATCCACACACAATTACTCTGAATGTAAAAGTGGAAGAAACATTTATTTTAAAAAATTATGAAAAATAAACCATTAATATATCTTGATTAGAAGGCTATTCACCCCCGGAGACAATACATGTTCGAAACACATTTGACAATCCATTACAGATGTGAGACATTTTGGGTTAAGTCTTTGAGAGTTTTGCACCCTGGATATTACAATATTTTCCCATTATTCTTTTTTAAATTCTTCAAGCTCTGTCAAGTTGGTTGTTGATCATAGAGTACCATAGTATGAGTCAAAATACCCGTAAAACCTTGTGGTCAAACAAGGAAATGGTTCCAATCGTCTTTCCACCATTCATTTTCCCCATAGGGGATTATAGAAACACTTCAAATAAGGTCTGTGTTTCGTGCAGGCTTACCATGGCGTGCCGTTTTGATAACAGTGTAAATCTCTCTAGGACAAGATTACTTTTATCAAGATGTTCGCCTGTATTTACCCCCCTGCAAAATGAAACAAGAATTAGTTGCTAATGTGGCTGTCATAAAGAACTACAAATGCCATGATGATCTGGACAAGACTGCCGAATCGAGACAACGGTAAGAATCTCTGGGTTAGCTATCTAATGTTAGCTAAATGTAGTAATTCATACATTGGCAATCCTGTGAACTGTCCTTGTGCAAGTTTTAAATTGACACAATACCTGTTAGTAAAGGTGTCAGCTAGAGATTGCATGCAGGAGCTTGCAGGGATTTGTAGTCTTGCATGATGTCTACTTTGATGCCAATTAGCATTTTATAATCTGAGAGTAAATAGAGCCTAATATATTGATAAAAGTCACCTTGTCCGAGAGAGATTTACATGGTTATCAAAATGTCACACCAGGGTAAGTCTACAAGAAACACAGACCTTATTTTAAGTGTTTCTATAATTCCCTATGGGAAAAAAATGAATGGTGAAAAAACGATTGGAACCATTTCCCTGTTTGACCACTAGGTTTTATGGGTATTATGGCACATCCAGAGTGGGGCTCTATTGCTAGACAGCCTTGCCCTAGATATTCATGCCGATTTAAGTCAAAACTGTAACTAGGCCACTCAGGAACATTCCATGTTGTCTTGGTAAGCAGCTCCAGTGTAGATTTGGCCTTGGGTTTTAGGTCACAACCATTCAACACTGTAACTGTTCTAAAATCACCAATGGCCTCATGGTGAAAACCCTGAGCAGTTTCCTTCCTCTCTGGCAACTGAGTTAGGAAGGATGTCTGCATCTTTGTAGTGACTGGGTGTATTGATTGATCCTCCACAGCCTGATTAATAACTGCACCATCCTCAAAGGGTTATTCAGCGACTGCTTTTCGAATTCTTACACATCTACCAATAAGTGTTCTTCTTTGTGAGGCATTGAAAAACCTCCCTGGTCTTTGTGGTTGAATCTGTGCTTGAAGTTAACGACTCAATTGAGGGACCTTACTTTGTGTGTGTAGGGTACAGAGATATGTAGTCATTCAAAAATCATGTTAACCACTATTAATGAACACAGAATGAGTCCATGCAACTTATTATGTGATTTGTTAAGCACATTTTTACCTCTGAACTTATTTAGGCTTGCCATAGCAACGGGGTTGAATACTTATTGACTAAAGACATTTCAGCTTTTTTATTTTTTATTAATTTCCAAAAATAATTACACACAAATTTCCTCTTTGACATTATGGGGTATTGTGTGTAGATTAATGACACAACACCCACATTTAATCCATTTTAAATTCAGGCTGTAACACAACAAAACGTGTCAAAAGTAAAGTGGTGAATACTTTCTGAAGGCATTGTTTTATCTGTTTCATTCTCTGTGACCTGATATTGTCCTGGGGCTGTTAGAGAAGCTAAAGTCATATTGGAACAATAAAGATACAAATTACAGGATTAAAATACAGGTTTAAAGGTTAAAAAAAAAAGTTTAAAAAAAAGAAAAAGAGCAACAAATTAAAATGTCTGTCTTCAAATGTTTTATGTGTTTTATACATTTGGGGGATTGTATTTTTGAGTACTCTTAGAACATAGCAGCATTGTGAGTTGTCTTTCATTTTGTATCAAAAGTATATCCAAAATCTGTAAAACAAGTTAAAATCGAACATGTGCTGTCAGTCAAACGTTGTTGTAGGAACCATTGTATCTCCTCATCGTTTGGACTAATTCCACTGCCATAAATGTGTTTAGGCTCATTAGAAATGCAATCTTTACAGCCCTAGCTAACCTGCAGAGCAACAGAGCAGTTGTGTGCATCTCAGCCTCAACTGGTCTCAGCTAATGCACAGAGAGGAGTGGTATTCTGGGTCTTTCTGTGAGGCAGTCAGATTAAGAAATCCCTCTTTAAAGCTATGGCCACAGCCTCACAATCAGCTTAATGCTCTGTTTCCTTTCCTGCCTGTCTCTGTCTAATGAATACCTTGTGTGTGTGTGTGTGTGTGTGTGTGTGTGTGTGTGTGTGTGTGTGTGTGTGTGTGTGTGTGTGTGTGTGTGTGTGTGTGTGTGTGTGTGTGTGTGTGTGTGTGTGTGTGTGTGTGTGTGTGTGTGTGTGTGTGTGTGTGCGTGCGTGTGCCTCAATTTGCGAGCCAGCCTGTGGGAGTGTGCACGTGCGTGTTTGGGTTTTTCTTCGACTTGTAGGCTGCTAGTTTTTTCTTTTGCTTGTGAAGGAATTTTTCAACTTATGTTGTGTGTTTAGCTTTTTAATTGGTCTCGTGCTTGCTCGCGTACATTTGTGCATGTGTGTGCATGTTCGTACAGAGACATTGTGCAGCTGTAACTGGTCTGTAGCTGTCTCTCCTCTCCTTCTCCAGGGCTGGGTGTAGTAGTGTCCGTACCAGCAGCCAACCCCAGTGATGGACTACAGGCGGACAGACGCTAACCTCGACCTGGCTCCTGCTATTCTCTCACAGTCCCACTCTCCTCCTAACTGAGACCAGCTCCACAGAATGCTGAGTCCTATTGTCCCCTATAGTAAGTACCCTACACTTATCCCCTATATTGTAGTAAGTACACTGCTTTTCGTGATACATATCAGTAGTAAGTACACTACATTGCCACCTGAGCAGATTTTGAATTCTCAGGTGTTCTCAAACAATCTAAGGGTATGGTTTTCACTCTGTACAGTAATTGTAAACAGAAGAGGAAGCTAGTTAAGAAAGGGTTTGAGTTTGTTGGCTTCAGCAGCTGCCTGTACCTTCTAGTGCACTCTGAATGCACTCAGTGTTACTTTCCTGGCCACGGTCGAACATTGGCCCTGTCTTAACGTTCCATCACAAGGAGGAAAATAAGGAAAGGAAAGAGGAAGAGAGAGAAGAGGTTGCAGTGGGGATGGCTTGAGCAGCACAAACTCTGTGGTTCTGACAGTGTCATTTCACAAACTTCAGTCAGTCCTCCTCTGGTTCAGAGTTTAGGCTACCACAGTGGTCACTGCTGCCTCCCCCTCTCCCTCTCTCTTCCCCTTCCCTCTCTTTCCCTTTAACGCTGACCTGATGACTGACGTGTCCATTTGGCAGGAGGTTAGGAAAGTGCAGCTCAGTTTCCACCTCATTTTGTGGGCAGTGGGCGCATAACCTGTCTTCTCTCGAGAGCCAGGTCTGCCTACTGCGGCCTCTCTCAATAGCAAAGCTATGTTCACTGAATTTGTACATAGGCAAAGCTTTCCTTAATCTCTCTCTCTCTCTCTCTCTCCTCTCTCTCTCTCTCTCTCTCTCTCTCTCTCTCTCTCTCTCTCTCTCTCTCTCTCTCTCTCTCTCTCTCTCTCTCTCTCTCTCTCTCTCTCTGCCTCTGCCTCTGCTCTCTCTCTCTCTCTCTCTCTCTCTCTCTCTCTCTGCCTCTGCCTCTGCTCTCTCACTCTCTGTTTCCCTTCCCCTTTACATCTCTGCCTCTCAGTTCAATACAAATGGCTTTATTGGCATGGGAAACATGTTTACCTTGCCAAAGCAAGTGAAATAGATAAACAATAGTGAAATAAACAATAAAAAATGAACAGATAACATTACACTCATAAAAGTGTCAAAGGAATAGAGGCGTTTCAAATGTCATATTATGGCCATGTACAGTGTTATAACGATGTGCAAATAGTCTCTATCTCTTTCTCTTCCTCTCTGCTTCTCCTCCTCTCTACGGCTCTCCCTCTCTCTCTCTCTCCCTCTCTACTCTTCCACCTCTCTGCCTCTCCTCCTCCCTCTCTCTCCCTCTCTACTCTTCCGCCTCTCTTCCTCTCTGGCTCTCCTCCTCTCTACCGCTCTCCCTCTCTCTCTCTCTCTCTCTCCCTCTCTACTCTTCCGCCTCTCTGCCTCTCTCTCTCCTCCTCTCTACCGCTCTCCCTCTCTACTCTTCCGCCTCTCTGCCTCTCCTCCTCTCTACCGCTCTCCCTCTCTCTCTCCCTTTCTACTCTTCCGCCTCTCTGTCTCTCCTCAAAAGCATTGTTTGGCTGCCAGCATGGGGCTGCTGCTTCTCTCTGCATTTCAAGAGCTCCTTTTCTCCCTGCTCTTTAACTCGACTCAAAGGAGCTTTATTGGCATGACAGTTACAAGAAAAGAGGTCGAAATCGAACAAAATGGCCAATTTAAAAAGTATTACTTCATAATAGCTTGGAATAAATCCTTTTTCTAGCAATCTGGAGTATGTTGAGGAGCGGTAGTATTTATTGTGGTGTTTGTGGGAGTGTGCTGATAGGAATTTAACCTGGACAAACTTTGCAATTAGAGAAACTAAAGTATTTGTTGTGAAATTCAGTTTCTTGTTCTTTCTTTAAATGTAATTGTCTATTTAACAGGATGTGACTGGCAGAAAGGGTGTTGTATGTGGAGGATGAGGGTTGCAGTAGATATCTCAGATAGGGGGGAGTGAGGCCTAAAAGGTTTTTATAAAGGGGGGAGTGAGGCCTAAAAGGTTTTTATAAATAAGCATCAACCAGTGGGTCTTGCGCTGGGTATACAGAGATGGCCAGTTTACAGAGGAGTATAGAGTGCAGTGATGTGTCCTATAAGGAAAACTGGTGGCAAATCTGATGGCCGAATGG